>NC_141107.1:33073839-33331339 GCF_041138505.1 Cibotium barometz | reverse complement strand
TTGGCTTCTTGATGAGTTGCATGAAGGGTTGGTTATGCTAGGTTGTAGGTCAATGGTAGCTAGGCTTGCCGTATGATTATCATGAGCACTTCAACTTTGCCCATTCACACAAGCACATGCCATTAGCCCTTGAATTTGAAGGTCAACTCTAAAATTTCTTTTGAAGGGCTTGCATTAAACCTCCATTCCTTTGTGAAGAGATCAAAGGTCATACTACTATTTTTTATGAGCACTTCAACTTTGCCCATTCAACCACGCACATGGCATTAGCCCTGGAATTTGAAGGTCAACTCTAAATTTCTTTTGAAGGGCTTACATTAAACCTCCATTCCTCTGAGAAGAGATTGAAGGCCATACTACTATTTTTTTTCCATAATTGTGCCTTTCTTTTGAAGGGTATTTTTAAAATTACTCTTCTTTGAAGGATAAACATCAGGTAGTGCAACCTTGGCCTTCAAAGCATCCATGAAAAGTTGCAATTTCTCGTTGTGGCTTTTCTTTGTGGATTTTAAGTACTAGTTGTCTAACCCGTGTTCTGTATGTCTCCAAACTCCAAAATTCAAATTCTACCCCAACCTCCTCTTGTGGAACCTCTGAATTTAAGATAATATATATAAAGAGATTTAGATGTAATTTCACACCATTCTTTAACTAATTAATAAATAATTATAACCTAGTCAATGTTCATTAAGGTTGCTTCTTCAAGTGATTAATGAATTTAGTTTTGGGCACCCCATTTTTCAAAGAAGATTCCAAGGTGGAAACTATTGATTCGCGAGAAGTGCATTTTTCCTGCCGTTTTCATGCTCTTAATGCGTTAAAAGGACTTTCCTGCATCGATTTTGGTTTCTGAATGAAATTTTGCACAGGTAGAAAACGTTCAGTGGACGCTTACGCTACCCACGAAAAATCGTGGATCACACACCCACGTAGAGTTTTCTAGCAACTCACGGAGGCTGATACCTCAACCGTATACTCACCTCGAGTCACGTTTTGGTCTGTGATATTAAGATACGGCAAAAGTCAGTCAGTCAAAATGCCAGATCTTCTCGTCGTTAATGGAGCTCTGATGCTTTCCTCCCTCTCAAGCTTCCTTCCGCCATATCCTAGCGTTCACTGCATTCGCATCGCTTGATCTCGTACCCACATCTCTCTCTCACCCCTCCTTTCTCTACCAGGCTTATCTTTGATCCGTTTGCCCCCCCTAGTCTTCTGGCTTTCTGAGGAGCTGTGGCGGGAAGCTTCTCTGCTTTCGGGCGACATGGATCTCAGGTGGGGAGGCAGATGGGTCTATGAATGAGCCTTGTTTTGCATCTGGGCGAGCTCAGTTCTCACAGGATCTGAGATGCGTTTTTGAATGAGCTTGTGGGCAATCTAGGTAGAGAACTTAATCTAAGGGGTCGGGGGGGGGGGGTGGTGGGGTGGGAGAGTGAAGGCCAAACATGATTAAGCAGATATTGGGCAGGCTTCCACGCAACAAGCCACCCAAATCGGAAGGACCAACCAATGAGGCAGGAGGAGGAGGACGGGGTATGCCCAATTTGGGCAATTTGCCTTCAGCGGTGTCTGCACCAGGGAGGAACCCTAATTCGGGCTCCATGATAATGCAGGGGCGATTTGCGAATGGGGTGAAGACGACCCCGTTTCCAGTAGGGGGCGGCAATGAGTTCTTCGAGCCCTTGCCTTTGTTCAGAGAGGTGCCCAGCTCGGACAAACAGAATCTGTTCATCAGGAAGCTCAACCTGTGCTGCGTTGTGTTCGACTTCAGCGACGCCACAAAGAACGTCAAGGAGAAGGATATCAAGCGCCAGACCCTGCTGGAGCTCGTAGACTTCATCGGCTCCTGCACAAGTAAGTTTTCTGAGCTTGCCATGGAAGAGATCACCCGCATGGTTTCCGCCAATGCCTTCCGCACCCTTCCCCCCTCCACCCATGAAAACACTGCCGTAGAGTCATTCGACCCAGAAGAAGAAGAACCCACCATGGAATCCGCCTGGCCCCACCTCCAATTAGTCTATGAGCTCTTTCTCCGCTTCATCATGTCGTCTGAGACTGATGCCAAGCTCGCCAAGCGCTATATTGACCATTCCTTTGTACTCAAGCTCATCGACCTCTTTGACTCTGAGGACTCCAGAGAGAGAGACTATCTCAAGACCATCCTTCACAGAATCTATGGCAAGTTCATGGTCCATCGCCCTTTCATCCGAAAAGCCATCAACAATGTGTTCTACCGGTTCATCTTTGAGACAGAGAGGCACAATGGCATTGCTGAGCTCTTGGAAATATTGGGTAGCATCATCAATGGCTTTGCCTTACCTCTAAAGGAAGAACACAAGCTCTTTCTTGTCCGTGCATTGATTCCACTCCACAAACCCAAGTGTGTCTCTATTTATCACCGACAATTATCTTACTGCATCACTCAGTTTGTAGAGAAAGACTTGAAGCTGGCTGACACTGTAATCAGGGGATTACTCAAATACTGGCCAGTCACAAACAGCAACAAGGAGGTTCTGTTTATAGGAGAGCTGGAAGAAGTGTTGGAAGCGACCCAGCCTGCGGAGTTTCAGCGATGTATGGTTCCCCTTTTTCGGCAAATTGGGCGGTGTCTCAACAGCTCACATTTTCAGGTGAGAATTTGTTTAATATGGTTTGTATGGTAGGGGTCTAGACTCTAGACATAGAAGATGGTTTGTATGGTAGGGGTCTAGACTCTAGACATAGAAGATGGTTTGTGTGTTGGGGTCTGTTCTTGCCTTTGTAGGAGATGGAATTTCCTTTTTGTTGCATTGCACTAAGTTGGGATGTGAGAACCTTACTGGTCGCGCGAGCCAATACAGTGGGATAACAGTGTGTGACTATAGCTTTGTTGGTTCTCAAAGTTGGTGGATCAGTGAATGCTTTTATTTGTGTGTGGTTGAAACAATTAGTGGAGCAGATCAAGAGTTAGTGGGGTACAAGGAGAGCTGAAGGAGAAAGGCCTTTGGTATCTTGATGTAGTTTGAAGACACTAGGGTAGGCTCAACAAGAAGTAAGAGAGATTCTATATTTAGCTGTCATATGATGGGAAAGGAAAGGAGCAAATAGTACAAACTTAACATACATGATTGCCATTAGCAAGTTCATAGCCACAGAGGAGATGTGGCAAATTTTCGATACTTGCCTAAATCCACATTGTAGTAGACCCAAGGATATGTGAAGAATCCTTTGCTGCAATAAAGGTAAGATGAGGTTTGATTGTTAAAGTTTAAAGTTTCTTATAAAGAAGTGGGACCAGGAATGGAGCACACCTTATGAAAGGGGTAACACAGGGCATTTGACCTTTTTTTGAGTAATCACATTGATTTTTCCCTTGAAACATTGTAAAAAAGATGGCCAGTTATTTGTTGAAGCTAAAGATTGGATGCTTATGTTTAAGTTAAATAGCGACACATCTGTGTGTGTTTTTGTGTGTGCATGCATGGCAGTGCATGCATGTGGGTAATCTTTGCTGTGGCTGATTGCTATAGATGCTCACACTCGTAGATGTGAGAAATGATGAACGAGGGACAGCAAGAAGCCTATTTATAGGGCACAATATGCCCCCTTCTTGCGGTTGGCCTGCTCAAATGCTACTGCCTGACCCCTTCTCTACTGCCAGACCAGCCCAACTGCTGTATGTTGGTCCAACCAGCACCTGATCGAGGCATGGATGATTGGAACGTCAATGTTGACACTCTATCTTCCTAGTTTCACATGCATCAATTTGCAGGTGCATGTGCCAAGACATCATGAGGATATGCGCAAGGTAGATTTGTGACACACCTTATCTGTGGTACATAGAGGATAGCATGTACAGGTCTATGGGCAGGCACAAGTGCCATGTGGCAGGCAATGACATGACAGGTCTGGACCTGGCAGACAGCAGGAAGACAAATGACCAACATATGGATGTGTATATATACGTGCGTAGCATATTCATCATTTCCATTGGCATTTGTCAAATTTTTGGGGCTTATGGAGCTGGAGTAAGGGCTAGACAAGGGGACCTTTAATAGTGTGAGGACTTCCTAGTCTATTTATACTAAGAGACATGACTAAGTGTTGGGTTAGGGTTTCAGAGAAATAGAGAACACAGAGATGTACACAGCAGCAAGCTCTCAAGAGAGTGAGAGAGAGATGGTGATTGATACATGCTCAAAGAAGATAGGATACATAGATGTGGAGCATGTTCCTAGAGGGTGAATTTGGGCATGTTCCTGGATTCATCTAGGTATATAATTAAGCTGTATTAGCGGACATGCAGATTTCACATTGTGAAGTTTTCGTCCGAGTTGCAGCCAGTTGATATTGTGCTTATTCTTTCTATCTTTAGCGGTGCATTTGCCCTATCAACTACTTATTTGCTGTACTAATTCTTTCTATTTGCTACTTCCCTTAGTGCTAGGCTTCATTATGGTTGAGTCTGCCCTGCATCTCCGGAGGTTTGACAGAAACTCAGTACGAAGGGCTTTGTGTGAATATATGCTCTTATGTGTGTGTGTGTGTGTGGAGTGTGTGAGTATATCTTGATACAGAGTTCTATACCCACTATTGGGCACTAATGACGCTAGTGGGGATGTCATAGTATCTAGTCCATACTATGCATAATGGAGTTGATAGTTATATAGTCTTGTGGGTTGACTACCATGAGTATATAACATGCACGTTCCTAAAAGGTGAATTTGAACATGTTCCTGGATTCATCTAGGTATATAATTAAGATGTATTAGCGGATATGCAGATTTCACATTGTGAAGTTTTCGTCCGAGTTGCGGCCAGTTGATATTGTGCTTATTGTTTCTATCTTTAGCGGTGCATTTGCCCTATCAACTACTTATTTGTTGTACTAATTCTTTCTATTTGCTACTTCCCTTAGTGCTAGGCTTCATTATGGCTGAGTCTGCCCTACATCTCCGGAGGTTTGATAGAAACTTAGTACGAAGGGCTTTGTGTGAATATATGCTCTTATGTGTGTGTGTGGAATGTGTGTAGAGCATATCTTGATACATAGTTCTACACCCACTATTGGGCACTCATGACGTTAGTGGGAATGTCGTAGTATCTAGTCCATACAATGCATAATGGAGTTGATAGTTATATGGTCTTGTGGGTTGACTACTATGAGTATATAACATGCACGTTCCTAAAAGGTGAATTTGGGCATGTTCCTGGATTCATTCAGGTATATACAAAGACTCCACAATATCAAAATACACATCATAAGTGTGGTGTCCTTTCACACCTAATATCCAAGGGGAAAAACCCAAAGGGAGAAAAGTGCGCTTGGTTAGCCCATGTTCACATGTGGCACTACTCATATCATGAGTGGCATAAGTCATAGCATATATGCCAATAAATCCCCCCTTAGTGGCAATGTGAATGTGTACAAGGTTCGAGCAGATCGCTCTCTGTAGGAGAGTGAGCCTAAAGCTTTGCGGAAAGCTTGAAACTTCTTTGGAGGCAATGCCTTGGTGAATAGATCTGCATCATTGTCCTCTGAAGAGCAGTAAGATAATGAGATCTGTTTTGCTTGAATCCTCTCCCTGACATAGTGATAATGAATCTCTATGTGCTTAGTATGTGCATGAAACAGTGGGTTTCGTGCCACGGCTATAACACTCTGACTGTCAGGAAGTATGGTGGTAGGTTTCCTGCTGACACTCACGAAGATCAGTCATCAATCTCCTCAGCCATACACAATCTACTGTGGCTGTAAAGGCTGCCCTGTACTCAAGTCTCAGTCTCACAAGTAGATGTGGCAACAGTGGGATGCTTTTTGCTCAGCCATGATATGCATGAATGCCCCAAAAAGAAACAATTTCCATTGGTGGATTGCCGTGTATCATAGTCACCAGCCCAGTCGGAATCACTATAAGCATGTAACTACAAGCTGCCCCCCCTGGGATATACCAACGCAAGATCCAGGGAGCCCTGAAGATAGCAGAAGATCTGCTTCATTGCTTTCCAATGCTTTGTACCTGGGTTGTGCATAAATTTGCCACACTGGGAAACCCCAAACTGAATATCTGGGCGTGTGTTGCATAAATATATGAGGCAGCCCATTGCTTGGCTGTAAACACTCATAACAAAAGGCTCTCCATGGCTCCATCGGAGTAGAGATGGGCTTACAATCTTGAAACCCGAATTTGTGCAACAGCTTTTGAATGTACTTTGATTGGTGTACATAAATCCCAACATCTGTTTGCACAAATTGTATGCCCAAAAAATAATGCAACAATCCTAAATCTGTCATCTCAAATGACGATTGCAATTCAGCTTTGAATGAAATTTTATCCATATCATTCCCAGTTAGCAACATGTTATCCACACAAAGAATGAGCATAATCAAAGTGCCATGATCCTCCTTCACATAGAGGGTGCTCTCCGTTGGACTATTGCAAAATCCTTGCGTGGTCAAATAAGTATGTATCTTCTCATACCAAGCTCGAGGAGCTTGTTTGAGACCATAAAGTGCTTTTCGAAGCTTGCATACTTTGTTTTCATGACCATGCATCTCAAAACCAATGGGCTGATTTACACACACTTCTTCCTGCAAATCCCCATTGAGAAAAGCTGATTTTATGTCCAACTAATGCACTTTCCATCCATGATGGGCAGTCAATGCAACAGCACATCTAACTGTGGCCATACGAGAAGTAGGTGCGAAGTTCTCATCATAATCAATGCCTTTTTGCTGGGCATATCCTTTGGCCACTAGCCTAGCCTTGTACTTGTCAATGGTTCTTCAGACTTTCTTTTGAACTTGTAAACCCACTTTGTGCCAATGGGCTTCTTGCCAGTAGGCAAGTCTACCAAATCCCAAGTGCTGTTTTTATGGATAGAATCCATCTCATTCTGCATGGCTTGCATCCAATGCTCATCCTCATGAGCCTCTTCAAATGAATCTGGCTCATCTGCATCACAAAGTGTACTCATGCAAGCAACATCTGCGTGTTTTCTTGCATTACGTGAACTAGCCCGTGTCCTGCAGGCTGCTACCAAGTGGAGCTGAAAGTTTGCTCCCTAGTAAAGTATGGAGCAACCAACGAGACACAACTCTAGCCTTCTCCATTGCTACCCAAAGGTGGCTGTCCAAAAAATCCAGCCAAGGGTTGGTCTGAATTTTCAGTAAATACAAAATCTCTGCTGTCCAAAATCCTTTGTGTGGAAGGATTAAAGCGACGGTAGCCTTTACTGCCATTGCTATAACCCACAAATATGCAATTAGCTGCTTTGTCATCAAGCTTACCTCTTAGTTGCTGAGGTACATATGCATATGCTATACATCCAAAAACTCTAAAGTGATCAACTTTAGGTTTCCTTTCGTGCCAAGCCTCATATGGCGCGATGGTTTTCAATGCTTTGGTAGGGCATCTATTCAACACATGTGTAGTACACATTATTGCCTCCATCCAGAATTTGTGAGACAATCCTTTGCCTTTAACCATGCATCTAGCCATTTCCATCAAAGACCTGTTCTTTCTCTCAGCAACACCATTTTGCTGAGGAGAATATGGCATCGTGCATTGATGCTTTATGCCTTTTTCTGCCATAAATGCTTTGAAAGCAATGGACATATATTCCCCCCTTGGATCTGTACGGAGGGTCTGCACTTTGCAACCTGTTTGATTTTCAACTTGTGCCACAAAATGTTGAAAACATGCAAATACATCAAATTTGGCCTTCAAGGGATATACCCAAGCAAATCTAGAGTAATCATCGATAAAGGTTACAAAGTATAGATGCTTTCCAAAAGATGGTGTCCGCATAGGACCACACACATCACTATGTACAAGTTGTAATTTCCTTCTTGTTCCATCTCTTGGGATGCATTTCTGGGCATCTTACCCAATATGCACCCTTCACATATATGTTTCGGTGGCAACTCTACCTGAGGCATATCCTGTACCATATTATGCCTTTGCAATAGCATCAAACTGCCATAATTCACATGCCCAAACTTGGCATGCCACAATTCTGCCTCGTGCATGGCAGGTGTAAGAGTGGTAACCACATGAGCATCATGCTCTCTCTTGTCAAAATTGTCAAGTTGGTATAATCCATGGTACAATGTGCCGGAAATGACCAATGCATAGCCACCTTCACGGTCTTTCACTGTGCATCTGGTGTCCTCAAAGTTGATTGCATATCCTCTTTTAGCAAAAGAGGAGACGGACATCAAGTTCTTCTTAATCCCTGGCACATACAATACATATGGAAGACATAAGTCTGCACCATCTGCTGTTGTGAGGATTAGTTCACCAACACCGTGAACTGGATAAGAAGAATTGTTGTACATGTTACCCGCTTGCCTTCTGGGGCAGCCATAAGCTTCTTAAATAAATCCCTTCGTGAGGTGATGACTGTCAAAATACCATGTGTCGTGTGTTTCATCGACACTGAGAGACATATGCTCCAAAGATGCATCATAACTGCAAGTAATGAAAGTCCACTCATCTTGCACAAGATTTACTGATGCATCATCTTTCCCTGCAGGTGATGAAGAAGAATCTATAGCCATGCCGCTTTCCTTTTTCTTTTCCTTTGCACGCCTCTTTCTGCACTCACTCAAGTAATGACCTGGCTTCTTGCAGTAGTGACATTTGTCCTTTTTCTTGGGCTTGCCTGCATCATTTTTAGCCTTTTGTGAAGGTTGTCCCGAATCAGTCTTTGGCTGAAAACTATGTTTGGCTTTTCCCTTGCCCTTGTCTTGGGCAGCAAAAGCCCCGTCACCATGCATGTTGGAAGATTTATTCTTTCGATTTTGCTCCTTTTGTAGCAACAAACCAACCAACTTTTCAAACAAGATTGCTTCAGGGTTTCCCCGCATAGATAGAGTGAGCGATGTGTGGAAATTCAAGTAGGTTTCTGGCAAAGATGATAGTGTTCTGGAAACCAACTCCTTTTCGGAAATGACCTCATCAATGTTGAGTAGCTGCTTCTGAAGATCCTGGATCTTCGTAAGATGATTAACCATACCATCACCTTCATTCATGTCCAAGTTCCCAAGCTCTTTCTTGAGAAATGCAATCCTAGCCTCATTCTTTGCCTGATACACGGTTTCAAGTATATCCCAAGCTTGTCGTGAGGTCCTGCAAGATTGAATATGCGGTATAATTGATCGCTTTACTGACAAAGCAATCAAAGCCATTGCTTGGGCATCGCGAGTATCCCATCTTTTCTGCCTTGTGAGGGCGGAGCGGGTACTGCTGCTTGTTGAGTACCACGGCCAGGCGTAATAGGTGCTATGTCAATAGGATGTACATCTTCACCTGACACATAACCCCATAATCCTTTGGCCACAAGTAGATTTCGGACCATGAAACTGTCCTCTTGGAACAAAACCTTGAATATATCGGTCGTATTTCCAGCCATGTGCTGAAATCTCTTGCAAGAGAGATGCACGTGTAACCAAATATGCTGTAAAAAAGCACCTGAGGCGAAATCCCAAACGCACCGGAGTGCAATGCTAGGCAACCACAAAGTCCTGTGCAAATGTTTTGCCCAAATACAAGGCTGCAGATAAGCAATGCTGAAAATCACCAAATTTTTGAGCACCAATGGGCTGATTTATGTGTCAATTGCACATAATTGACGAAGCCCGAAAAATTTGTGTACCAATGAGCTTTAATCGTGCAATTAAGCACTAATTTTAGAAAAGCCCCAAAATTATGTGTCTTGCATCTGCAATTGTGCAATTAAGTACAAATTTCCTCAAAATTCCCAAAAACGGACAAATCCCCAAATTTTCTCTATGTGCTGCACCCTAATGCTACCCTGCCTTGTTGCCTGCACTTGAATTTTGCAACGAAGCAATAAATTCACAAAAGCCCCTAGATCCAACGAAAAATCAATCACCTGAAACCTTTTGCAGTAGACTCCTGAATGTTGTAGTCAGCTAGAGTGTGGCTGTCTTGAAGCTCCTTATTAGCAATAATGACCCTTCTCCACATTGCTGGAGATTGTGGGAGTCAAGCGGGTTGCTGCTATTGGTGCGACATGCGGGAGCAGTTTTGTTGCTGAAGGCGGGTGTAGACGATAGACAGCAGGAAGACCAGGTGGCCAGGTGCTGGTCGACCAGAGCAGCTAGGTGATGAGTTGCAGCAGGCGACGGGATGGCGTGGTGTTGCAGGGGACGGCGACGGGAGCAGGCGCTGCTCTGCTGGAGACGGCGAAGGCACAGGCGATGGGGCCTGCAACGCCGACGAGGTGCGGGACGGCGCTGGCTCGAAGACAGCGAGAAGGCGACGGTGACCAACAGATCAAGCACGGTTGCCGGATGGATCTAATACGGCGACAGAGAAGAGACTCAAAAAACGCGGATTTTCGTTAATTGCCACAAAAGCCCCAAGTGGGACCGAGGGCCGCCTCCTTTGGTGGTCGCTCTTGGGTGGGGCAGCGGTGGAGCCCTCTTCACTATCGCCGCCCGATCTGGTGGCTAAACTAGGCGGCGGAGCACCAGCCGGGCAGAGCAGAGGCGGCAAGGAACAAGGCCGGAAATTCGACGGCGACGACGGACCCTGGCAACGGACGGAAGGTGCCGGAAATTCGCAGGGGTCAACGGACGGAAAGCTGCAGGAAGTTTGGTGTCGCGGACTCCATGGGCAGGGGACCCCACTTTGGGCTGCCTCCTTTGGTGCAAGCGTCGCTCTTGGGTGGGGCAGTGGTGGAGCCCTCTCCACTATCGCTGCCCGATCTGGTGGCTAAAGATGTGGAGCAAGTGAGTTGACTCCACAATATCAAAATACACATCATATAAGTGTGGTGTCCTTTCACACCTAATATCCAAGGGGAAAATCCCAAAGGGAGAAAAGTGTCCTTGGTTAGTCCATGCTCACATGTGGCACTACTCATATCATAAGTGGCATAAGTCATAGCATATATGCCAATGCTAAGATTGAATACAAGATGTCAAGAACTAAAGACAATTAGAGAGCGGAAAGCTGTGTGTTGTTGCATTGAGACACAAGGCCTTGTTAAATAGGGCCTGAAGAGGTACAAATGAAGAGGCACATTCTCGGTGAAAGGGTGTGTGTCACGTAGGCTGTAACGCCTGTGACCGACGGCGGACCGGATGGCCATGTCCGGGGTTCAGTGGGAGAGGACGCCCATGCGGAGTCATGGGCGGCCAGGCTAGTGTGGACGGCAGGCCACACACTATATAGCCTGGGGGATGAGGGGCAATCCTCATTCTTCCTCTATGGCTGGGTGGTGAGCCAGAGGCCGTCCCCTCCTGTGGTAACGCCCGTAGCAGCGTTACGGATATCTAACACTGGTATCAGAGCGTGGTTCGATGGGATTGTCAGAGCCCGCGCGTGACCGGGGGACCAGAGCCCACTCGAAGGTTTTCAACCATTCATCTTCTCATCCTTATCTCCAATGGAGTGTGTGGAGGGGAGGCGGCCAAGACAGAATGGAAGGGAAGAATTCTCTCACTCTCTCTCTCCCTCTCTCTCCTCGTCACACACAGCAAGCAAATTGCAGGTAAGCAATTTTCGTTGAAATTGTCTGCGTTGAAATTCGTTTCATAGACAGAGAAGTCGCCTCTATACTGTGTGTGGGGGAGGTGGGGGGGGGGGGGGGGGGGGGGGGGGGGGGGGGCGAAGAGCAGCCCCACTGCGAAGATCAGCCCCACCAGTCCCACGACTTGCGTTGAAGAGGAAGCTCCGTCTGGTGGTCGTCGTCTGAGAAGTGGGGCGAAGAGCACAAATGTGCGAAGAAAAGCAAATGTGCCCTTTGCTAATACTGACCAGCGTGGGGGGGCGCAGACCAGCCCCACGAAAGCATGTTGATACGCACTACCATGTGTGGGGGTGGGGGGGCGAAAACCAGCCCAGGACCCGTGGCTTAAATGTTAAATGAACTCTGCGTGGGGGGGGGGGGGGGGGGGGGGGGGGGGGGGGGGGGGGGGGGGGGGGGGGCGACACCAGCCCCACGACTGCTGGAGCAGACCACATTTGAGTGGGTGGGGGCGAAGACCACGTCTGAAGGGGGGGGGGGGGGGGGGGGGGCGGGCGAAGACCAGCCCAAATGGCCAGCCCAGCGGGCGGCCAGCCAGGCGGCGGCGGCCAGAATCGTGTGGACACTCCCCACAGGCGGGCGGCCACGCCCGAAGCGGCGAGGGCCGGCCCGGCCCGTTATTTAAAAAAAAAAAACACAAAACAACGGTACACCCCACGAAACAAACCCAACACGGCCGTCGCGCCGTGTGGCCGTAGTGCCCGTTTTCCACGAAAGAGACCCACTGCACACGGCCGTAGCGCCGCGTGCTAAGAGAGAGACAAATCCCAGGTAGCACATGTGGTGATCACACATTTGGTTCAGAGAGACTAAATTTAAGCTGAGCATAGACTTAGTATTGACCATCAAAGTCACGTAGTTTGGCTATAGTGTAAATCTAAAACTGCGGTGTGTTTTACTTGGGCTAAGAGGACCGGCAATGGCGTCAGTTGTGCCCAAATTAGACGAAGTGCTTATCACGAGAATTCAAGGTAAGCCTAATTGAGCCGTAGTGCTCATAACCCTTCACAATCTTTTAACAGTTGCTAGAAGATTGTGATAAACTTTGGCTAGATTGCCTTGTAAAAGTAATCCCTAAGGTCTGTATTACTTGGGATAAAGGAGCTAGCAGTGCTGCTAGCAGTACTCAATTGAATGGTTTATCTAGGAGTACTAATCTGGAAGATTAGCATACGCCTAGATAATAATAGCAGATTTAGGATTGATTTGTAGAAATCAAAGGTAAATCTAAAGGGGTATAGTCTTGAGATGTAATGCTCGATGCCCTTATAGAAGTTGATCGAAGAGAACTGTTCTTAAACTTACTAGCATGGTTTTCTCTTCTTTTTATTGCCATGCGTCGACATCCCACTGCTCGAGAGTTTGTGGTGATCTTTCGAGGGGGGAAAGAGCCTTTTTATATGTCACATCAATTGGTTTGGTGGTAATTTGATGGTATGGGACATCAAATTCTCACGGAATCGATTGTAGTCTTGGTGGAATGGGACGCCAAGGCTTGTGCATGTAACTTGACTCTTTGGCAGGTCTGTATGTACACTTGTCTGTAGTGATAAAGTGTGCAAGATAAAATTTGAACTTTGAAAATTACCAAATATAGCCTAAGTTGGGATAAAACCCAGTTACAGAGTTTGGAGAAGCTCTAGGTAGCAAGACCATGATGGTGTACTAGTGCTAACAGAGTGATTTAGTTAGTTCCGGAGTGATCTAAATCTAGAGGTTAGCAGTAAGACTAGTTTGGTTGGACAGTTTCATGCATGGGGGACGCCCTATAGCATTTTGCAAGCGTAGTCTTGCCTATGTTCAACATAAGTGTGCGATTGTGAGCACATTTTAGTTGCTACCATATGAATTTGGGAAATATATTAGTTTCCTACATAAGCAATTGTAATATTGCATGACAGGCTATTTTGCTTACAAAGTTCATGTGCGTGTAAACCCTATAAGTCATATGACCCTTGGGGAATGAGTGGAGCATTTCTAGGATTTAATAAGGTTTTACATGGCAATAGTGAGTAGTATCTCACTCCAAACGAGCCTGGTTGTTGTTAGTATCGGATCCGATATATGTAGTGTACATAAACTCGGGCTGAGTTAGGATAGGAGGCTAAGCCGGAGAGCTTAGTGGTAAATCCTACTGTATCTGGTGAGTTTTGACTTAACCGGAGTGTTAAGAAGTAAACTCAAAGTCTGGGGTTGAACTGGAGTTCTCGGAGGCAAACATATCTTTTGTTAAATCGGAGAATTTAGCAACAGATGAGCTTGGGGTGAACCATGGTACCCAGGAAAAAAGCTCTTCACACTAAAATAGTGCACAATAATTTTAGGGTGATAAAAATCCATCGCAGGAATGTTTTACAACTTTCCATAGATGATAGATGAAGACCATGTACTTTACGGAGTTAAAGTACATAGGTGGTGACTTCGGCGCCACATTTTTTGTAGGAAGTCACCAGTGGTGTGGTTAGGTCAGCCGAGACTCCACAAGACCTATGCACTAGTTTTTAAGTTGACCTCTATGATAAGACGTCCAAAAATTCGTGTTGTAATACCAGAGATTGTACTGCAATGTGCAATGGAGGGGTCAATTTGTGTAGTCACTTCTTAGGAGCAAGTGACTTAAGCATCTTGTTATAGATGGTTGTATATGGTACTCCCACTCGGGGGAGGTACGCCATTGGGTACAGAGTTACTCACAGACTAGTATGGAGCTACTAGTGTGATGATAGTGGGTACGTAGTTACTCACTACTAATACATAGCTGCTAATAAAATTAAGATCCTCGAGTGAAAGATACTCTAGATCAACATTTTAAATTACCGAACCACAATCCATGAGTATCGAGGTACTCATAAATATGTTGACGTTGCTCAAATCGAGGGACCGATTTGTTCGATGGTATGGAATAAGCAAGGAGAGTGGAATAACTTAAAAGTTACACATCACTAGTCCTAGTGAGTTGTCAAGGTCATCCGTAGTTTGATGATCCCCTCTACCTATCAGACAACATTCAATTTTGCAAGCCCTGGCATTTAATCCGTAGTGATTATGAGTTTGGTGTGAGATATGGTTATGAAGTTCTTACAAGAGTACTCGTTTATTTGCTTGTCATCGGTTATAGCTTGGTAGAGATTGCCACCTGTGATGACTAGGTAGCTTTGCCGCTATAATGAGGAGGCAGCAAATAATGTTCTCATAGTTATACTTCATACCAACACCAAACAGCGATAGGATGAAATTCCTAAGTTCATCATCACGAAGTACTGTGATGTTTGCATTTATATTGAATGTATGATGTAATGAGACATTGGGCTTGTGTAATTACCATCAATTATCTAGCAACCTATGGCTTCGCAGCAAGCTCAGTCATTATCTGTGATTGATAATGTGGTTATTAGTAGTTTGGAATTTTTCTTGATAGATGGTACAACCATGCCACGTATGAACGAGTTGTTTGATCAACTCTGTGGGTCGAAATATTTCTCTAAGATAAACCTGAGATCTGGGTATCATCAGGCTAGAATTAAGGTCGAGGATGTTGCGAAGACATCATTCAGGACACGATTCGGTCACTTTGAGTTTTTGGTTATGCCGTTTGGGCTAACCAATGCTCCAGCGACTTTTCAAACGCTGATGGACAGTGTTTTACGTCCATACTTAGGAAAATTCGTAGTAGTTTTCCTAGATGATATTCTTGTGTACAGCAAAACGCGTAAAGAACACTTGGCACATTTGCGATTAGTGTTCCAGTTATTGCGACAACACAAGCTATTTGCGAAGGAGAGCAAATGTGAATTTTTTGAAAGAGAAATTCACTATTTGGGCCACATTATATCCGCCCATGGTACGCGGATGGAACCTGAGAAAGTGGAAGCTATTCTCAAGTGGCTAGCCCCGAAAAATCTCGAAGAACTGCAGATTTTTCTTGGCATGTCGGGGTTTTACCGACAGTATGTAAAGGACTACGCGAAGATCGCAGTCCCGTTAACGGATCAGTTGCGCACGAAACAAAGAATATATGTTGGGAGGGACACCAACAAAGAAGCTTCGAAAAACGTAAGGTAGCCATAACAGCTGCACTTGTTTTGACTATAGTTGACCCTACTGAGCCGTTTGTCTTGGAGACAGACGCTAGTGGTGAGGCCATTGGAGCTGTGCTTTTGCAAAGGGGACGCCCTGTTGCATTTGAGAGCAAGAAATTAGATAGGGCTCAGCGTAACTACTCGGCTCACGAGCGGGAGTTACTGGCCATCGTACATGCACTTAAAAAGTGAACACACTATTTATATGGTGCCACTTTTGAAGTACGTACGGATCACGAAAGCCTGACATGGCTTTCGAGTCAAAACGAGTTGAAAGGTCGGAAAGCTCGGTGGGCGGAGCTCCTACAGAAGTTTACCTTCAGATTCGCTACCAAAGGGGTAAATATAATGTTGTGGCGGATGCGCTTAGCCGCATGCCACAAATTAATGAGTTAAGCTTTACGGTTTTCAAGAATGAGTTCTTGGAATCACTCCGTGGCTTATGTGAGCATGATCCTGTCTTTACAGAGGTCTGGCGCGCTGTACGCGTACGCACTTTGTCATAGCCGCGCCCACCTTCCTCGCCGGCACGTAATGCTAGTTCGGAGAGACTGGCCGTAGGTGCGGCGGGTAGCGAGGCGAGAGTTAGTCCGGAGAGGCTAGCCGAGTCTTCGGGGTATAGTTTTGAGCCGGAGAGCTCAGACGTAGGCCCTTCATCACCTTTGTTTTCCTACACGGTTTCAAAGGATGATGCTAAACTTCGTCGGGGGGAGAAGTATGCTAACTACTCCATTAACGACGGGTACTTACTCTACAAGGGTAGGGTGTGTGTACCAACTATTGGTGACTTTTGAGCATGCATTCTTAGAGAAAGTCACGATAGTCCAAGTGTTGGTCATCCCGGGATACAAAAGACCTATGCACTAGTCAAACGACAATTTTATTGGCCTAGTTTGTTCAAGGACGTCCAGACTTATGTGCTGTAATGCAATAAGTGTCAGGTCAATAAGCATAAAAGGCTAAAGGTTGGGGGCTTGCTCCATCCTTTAAGCATTTCTCAACGGAAATGGGAAAAAATTTCCATGGATTTCATTACCGGTTTACCCAAGACGAGTCGAGGGAATGACTCGGTGTGGGTGGTAGTGAACAGGTTAACTAAAATGGCAAAGTTTATTGCCACCAAAAAATGGTAAAAACGCCAGAGTTGGCAAAACTCTTTATTGAACATCTCTACAAGCTATATGGCTTGCCCGCAGATATAGTGTCAGATAGAGATAGAAAGTTCAACAGCCACTTTTGGAGGGAAGTCTTCAAAAAGCTGGATACTACTCTGAGTATGAGTACGGCGGACCATCCGGAGTCTGATGGTCAAACAGAAAATCTCCAACAACTGGCTTTACACCATTCATGTTGATGTATGGTTTTCAGCCGAGGTCTCCAATGGCTGTAGGCCTAGAAAAGGAGAAGATTCAATCTGTCAAGGATTTCCTTGAAGATATGAATGATATGCTCAGAGCCGCACGTGAGAGCATTCGTAGCGCTCAGGCTCGCGCTAAAACTTATGCGGATAAAGGACGTAGAAAGGTGACCTTTGTAGAAGGTGACTTTGTATTCCTCAAGGTTCCTGCGCAGTTAGAAACCATGAAAACGGGAAAGTGTAATAAACTTTCTCCGAGATATTGTGATCCTTTTAAAATCCTTAAGAAGATTGGGGACGTAGCATATAAACTTGAGTTACCGGAGAGTTCTCAAGTCCATCCTGTCTTCCATGTCAGTAAACTGAAGAAATCAGTTCACGAGTTAGAGAACGCAGTTTCTCCAGAGATTTTGGTGGACTTGATAGAGCCATCAAAGATACCATATGAACCTGAAAAAATTCTACAGTATAAACCCGACATAAAGTGTACCAGGAGGTACTTGTTAAATGGACAGATAGGGATGAGGAGGTAGCTACCTGAGAACGCCGTAGTGCAATTTCCAAAAAGTTTCCCCAGTTTGTTTTCGAGGACGAAAACTCTTCCTAAGGGGGGGGTAATGTCACGTAGGCTGTAACGCCTGTGACCGACGGCGGACCGGATGGCCATGTCCGGGGTTCAGTGGGAGAGGACGCCCATGCGGAGTCATGGGCGGCCAGGCTAGTGTGGACGGTAGGCCACACACTATATAGCCTGGGGGATGAGGGGCAATCCTCATTCTTCCTCTATGGCTGGGTGGTGAGCCAGAGGCCGTCCCCTCCTGTGGTAACGCCCGTAGCGGCGTTACGGATATCTAACAGTGTGACTCTTGAATGAATAGTTATGTCCTTTGGACGTAGAGATGTGTCCTTTGATCAATAGATGTGTCCCTTTGAAGGGATGTGTCCTTTGGTGATGACCCATGTGACAGGGTGTGACACTTCACTGGTGTTCTTTCAATGAATAAGAGTAATTACAGGTAATTAAGAGAGATCGTCACAATTGTGACATTCCCTCCCACTTAAAATAAGATCGAGGGTTATATAAGTGATTGTTGTTGACGAAAGAACTCTTGAAGTAATTCTGGGTACTTTTGTAGATCTTCATCACTTTGCCAAGTTGAATTTGAATCGTCCAAATCTTTCCATTGTACCAAGAATTCTGCAATAATCTAATGTCGAGTTTCTTTTTGTCGTACATCAAGAATCTTTTTGGAATTAAGACCATATGCTCATCTTCAATCTCTGGAATATAATCGAAGATGTTTGGAATAGGAGAATCTCCTTGTACAAACTTCTTGATGCATAATATGTGAAAAGTCGGATGAATCTTTCCCCATGTAGGTGGTAACTAACTCAAATGAGAATTCTTCTTAATAATCCGAAAAGGACCATAGTAACGTAGTCGTAACTTTGGAAAAACTGATTTCACTGTTTTATATCGATGAGAAGGCCGAACAAAAGAACCATATCACCTTCTTTGAATTCATCATGTCGGTGATGTTGGTTAGCTATTTGTTGATATTGTTCTTGAACTCAATCATCTGATCTCGAACTTGAAGAAGAACATCTCGCATTTCTTGAACTAACTGATCTGCTAATGCCACCTTGTGTTGAAGAACAAAGTTTGATGGCACAACTGGTGTATGACCATAAGCGGCTTGAAAAAGGACCCATGCCTATTGGTGTGTGATGAGAATTATTGTAAGCAAATTCCATCAATGGTAAATAATCTTCCCTAGATGCTAGGCGAGACTGAATATAATGTCTGAGCATCTCTTAAAGAATTTGATTAACTCTTTTAGTTTGGCCATCTGTATGTGGATGATTTGCTGAATTGAACAATAAATTTGTGCCAAGTGACTTGAAAAGTTTAGTCCAGAAATGTCCTGTAAACTTAGGATCTCGATCTGAAATAATGGACTTTGGTAATCCATGTATCTTGAAAACATACTGGAGAAATAACGAAGCAATATCCAGAGCTTGAGCTGTCTTCTTGCATGGTATAAAATGTGCCATTTTGGACAATCTGTTGACCACCACCATTGTCTGTGTATTACCTTTTGAAGAACGAGGTAAAGATGTAATGAAATCCATACTGGTACTTTCCCAACGTTCATTTGGTACTGGAAGTGGTTGAAGAAGACCGGCTGGAGCTTGTCTATTGGCTTTCATTTGTTGACAAGAGAAACATGCTATAACAAACTTTATAACATCTTGCTTCATTTGAGGTCAATAATAAGAAGCTACCAGCAACCGATAAGTCTTGTTGATACCAGGATGAGCTGCTTAAGGAACCTCATGATGTTCCTTCACCAAGAGTTTACGTATACTTGTATTATGAGGAACACATGCGATCCTGAAAATATAACAAACCATTGACGAGAGAATAAGTTGCATAAATCTTCAAATTAGTAGTAGATCGTGAAGTTGTAACTACTCGAAAAGTATTTGCAAAATTTCGATCGTCTGCACAATGATCCACAAAAGTTATTGGAATGTCGATTTGAACTGTAGAAATCACCATTGCTAAGGCTTGAGACATTCTACTAAGAGCATCGGCAACCACATTAGAAAGACCAGGAACATATTCAATAGCCATGTGGAAGTTTGCCAAATACTCCACCCATCTGCCTTGTCGTGCATTCATAACTGGTTGAGTGAAGATATACTTCAAGGAATGATGATCTATCTTCACAACAGAATCTGCTCCTAGAAGATAGTGTTTCCAAGCTTGATAAGCATGAACAATTGCCAAGAATTCCTTATCGTATACTGGATAACGTGTTTGAATTGCTGAATGCTTATGATTGTCAAAGGCAATGGCACGGCCTTGTTGCATGAGAACTACGCCAATTGCAATATCAAAAGCATTTGTTATGGCTTCGAAAGGAAGATTGGGGTCTGCAATTGCCATTATTGGGGTTGTTGTCAAAGCAACCTTTAGCTTATCAAAGCATCATCTGTCCATCGAAAAGCAGGGGCTAACTTTAAAACCTCTGTCAAAGGTGCTGCAATTCTGAAAACTTAAAGAACTTTGTATGATAAAAATTGGCAAGACCTAAGAATGATCCAACATCATGAATATTTTGCGGTGTCGGCCAATCTTGAATAACTTCTATCTTCTTAGGATCAACGGAAATGCCATCAGTTGAAATGATGTGTCCAAGGTACTTCAATGATGTCTTGAAAAATTCACTTTTCTCTGGATTGATCACTGTGAGAACTTCCTAGTCTATTAATATCTATTAATACTTTAAGAGACATGACTAAGATTGAATACAAGAACTAAAGACAATTAGAGAGCGGAAAGCTGTGTGTTGTTGCATTGAGACATAAGGCCTTGTTAAATAGGGCCTGAAGAGGTACAAATGAAGAGGCACATCCTTGGTGAAAGGGTGCGACTCTTGAATGAATAGTTATGTCCTTTGAACGTAGAGATGTGTCCTTTGATCAATAGAAGGGACGTGTCCTTTGGTGATGACCCGTGTGACAGGGTGTGACTCTTTATTGGTGTTCTTTCAATGAATAAGAGTAATAGGGGTAATTAAGGGTAATTAAGAGAGATTAAGTCACAATCGTGACAAATAGAGCATAGGGTTGTGCCTTGTTGTCTACAATCTCAGCCACTCGTTTGTACTTGAGATTCTTTTGTAATACTTTTACTTGAACGTAATACGGAACAATAGTTATAGCACTCTCGTATGTGCTTAGTGTGTTTGATTCTGTTGCACTCTACTCTCAAACCTAGCACATAGACACAAGTGTTCTACAGGTATAAGAGCCTAGTGAATGTGTATTTTTTTTTTCTTTTTTGGCACCTTGTGCGTTGATTGCTTGGATAGGGTAGAGTCCTTAGGCTCTAGGAGTAAAAGTCATATTTGGGTTCTTTCTGGTATTTGTGGCACTGTAGGCCACACCCCTTACCTTTCTCAGTGTGAAAGGCTTTCATCCTTCGCCATCATTCTGTCCTTGGTTTCGGGCGACTTGTTATGGATCCCGCTGATAGTGTAGATTTACTTCAGGGTCTCAAAGTAAATATGGAGACCATGTCTAACCGTCTCGATTGGATAGAGTCGGCACCCCAACCGTCTCGATTTGGATTCTACCAAGGCTCGAGCTCTTCAGCAAGGGCATGACAATTATGAGGAGGAAGTGATGAAACTTTTATGGAGGAGGATTTTTCACTTCTTTGGATCCAGGCAAAGATGTACCTGACGAGCTTCGCTCCAGATCTAGCAATTATCATTTTTGCGCATAGTTGGTATGAAAGACGCTGTTCACGTCACCGTCCTCTTTGCAAAGTCTCTCTCCACCGGATTCACTGGATAGTTCCCGTTCGCCTCGGCTCAACGTTGGGGTACTATCGGGACCCGGGTTGCCGAGTTCTTCCTCGATGCCTTGTGAAGAACAAACTCAGATCGAAGCTTCTAAAGCCCCTCAAGTTCAACGGGAAGATGGATGGTGAAGTTTTCGGCAATTGGACCTGCGAGATGGCTGCCATGTCGGTGGCAGCAGGTGGTTCCGATGTTTTTCAGCTCCGTTCGGTGCATTTGGATTTGATAGGTGCTGTGTTGTTGTGGTGGGAAGACCACCTTAGGCACCACTTTGTAACTTGTTGGGATGATAGCCGCAGGGGGTCTTGAAGCAGTTTATTCGAGTGGACTATTACCGTGAGCTAAAGCAGCAATGAGAGTGCTTTGCCCAGAAGCAAGGTGAGTAGGTAACTAACTACCTGGCACATTTGTGGAAGCTTCTGCTCACTGGAGCAAGTTGAGCGCTTTGTGGATGGTTTGAAATGGTCCTTAAACGCAGATAATCGTGCACATCAGCCCCATGATCTTTCGGACGCATTCATCTTGCTATGACCCTCGAGACGCGAGAGAGTTTCAAGTCTGGAACTTTGTAGAAAGAAGGCCAAGGAGATTCCTAAAGATGGAGCTGTTTAGGCCATGGAGGATAGCAATAGATCTAGTGGGGGAGAGTCATAGACATGAGTCTTTTAGGAGTTCTGAACCAAGCGACTGGCTGGTCAATGTTTTAAGTGTGACTCCAGTGAGCACATTGCAAAAGATTTTCAACAACCTTGGAGGAGAAACCTGAGGAGGCCTCTTCAAAACTGAAGGAGTTGTCTGAGGAGGCGGCTTCTTCAGAACCAGAGGATGAGTGTTGAGAGTTGAAGGTGAGCTTTCGCACTGGATGCAAAGTGGTCTTGCAGTGTTCAGGATCTTGGGTAAGTTGGATGAGCTTTTCTTGGATATGGAAGGGCATTTTATATAGAAACAGTGCAGCTGAGGACAAGTGCAATGCAAGTGGGGGTAGGATGTGACACACCTCACTTGTGGCACATAGAGGATGGAATAGAGCAGTTAGGGTTTAACAAACTTTCGTGAGCCTTCATAGAAAAGACATGCATAGGTGCTCACCAATAAGAGGTTCTAGCTGCCTAGAGACACATGGCCTATCAGAATGATCAAACCAGGAACCTATTAGTAACAAAGATTAGTGTTGGACACTATGTTGGTCATTGTTGGAAATGAAGGACGCTTATGTCAATGCAAGAACAGTAGCAAAAAATCGTGAAAATCATAAACTCACATGATAAGATAAAGCACAGTCCACCCAAGGAGGGGATTGGCATCACCCAGCCACAGCTGTTCTTGGGAGAGGACCCTTAAGCGTGAGGCTAGAGGAAAACCATATCAATAGCTTCTCACATAGTCTTAATTTCCCATACCACTAGTTCCCACCCTAGGGTATTAAGGAGGAGTGATGGCCAGACCTTTGTCAATAATGGTCAATCCTTTATCAAAGCAGTGATAAGTCTTCATAGATGCAGGTCAAAAGGCACTGGTCCAACCCTAGTCAATGAAGGTGCTAAACAGTTAGGGTTAGGGTTTGGAGGTACTTCAAACAGAAACGTGAGAGGCAGAGGAAGGAACACGACTACTCTTGTATTCAGTAGTGATAAAGTGAAGTACAATAGCCACATAATGAAGTGACCTAAAAGATGTGTTCACATGGTCCGGCCATAAAGTGTGCCAGGTGGACCAAATCACTTATAAACTATTATAAGTGAAACTAAGCTAAAACTGGGGGAAAAAACCTCCACTAACTGAAGTAAAAAGTGCCCCAGTAATCTACTGATGATCACTAGCACTCCTCTGGATGCATACACAACATAAAACCCAACAAACCCCCCTGGAGTGATATGTGATCACTGTACATCATCCACCAAAAGGGAACAAATTCAAAGCAGTGTAGAATGCTTCGAATTTTGGACGTGGTAACGCCTTGGTGAAGATGTCTGCCACATTCTGATCTGTAGGACAGTAGATCAGACTGATATCACCTGCCCGGAGTCTCTCCCGAACAAAATGATAGTGAATCTCAATGTGTTTCGTGAAAGCATGAAACACAGGATTCCTGGCCACGGCAATGGCACCCTGACTATCAGTATAGATAGGTGTAGGCTCCTCCATTGAAATATCCATATCAGTCATGAGACGACGCAGCCAGACACACTCAACAGTAGTAGTGTAGGCTGCTCTGTACTCTGCCTCACAAGACGAAGTGGCCACTGTGGTCTGTTTCTTGCTTAGCCAAGAAATACATGAAGAGCCAAGAAAGAAACAATTTCCACTAGTGGAATGTCTGGTATCAAAATCACCAGCCCAATCTGAGTCGCTGTAAGCATATAACTGCATGTCACAGGATAAAGCAATCCAAGAGACAAGGTACCTTGCAAATACCGAAATACACGCTTCACAGCTTGCCAATGTGACAATCGCGGGCTGTGCATAAATCTGCTCAACTGAGATACGGCATACTGAATATCTGGCCGTGTAGTACACAAATAAATAAGGCACCCTACAGCCTGAGCATATGTAGTGGCATCAAAAGAAATACTGTCATCTTGTAGTGACAGTTTCATCCCAGGCTCCATAGGAGTGCTAATAGGCTTGCAATCCTGAAATTTAAACTTCTCCAGAAGTTTAGCAACATACCGAGATTGCAACAACCCAATGCCTCTGTTATCCTGCACAAACTGTATGCCCAAATAGTAGTGTACGAGCCCCAAATCAGACATGTCAAATGTCTGTTGCAGTATCTCTTTAAAAGCTGCAATTTTGTCATCATTTGATCCCATGAGCAAAAGATCATCTACATAAAGACTGATGACCAGCAGATTTTTCTCTTCTTTCTTTACATACAAAGTGGCTTCTGATGGACTGTTCACAAATCCTTGAGTGAGTAGGAAAGCATCTATCTTTGCATACCAAACCATACAAGGCCTTTTTCAGCCTGCATACTTTCCCTTCATGACCATGTTCTGCAAAACCTATGGGCTGATATACATAAACTTCCTCCTTGAGGTCCCCATGTAGGAAAGCAGTCTTGATGTCCAACTGGTGAACAACCCAACCACGATGTGCAGCCAATGCAATGACACACCTAAGTGCCTACATACGAGATGTAGGAGCAAATGTCTCCTCATAATCAATGCCCTTCTTCTATGCATAGCCCTTTGCAACTAGACGGGCTTTGTACCTGTCAATGGATCCATCTGCATGTCTTTTCAACTTATAGACCCACTTAGTACCAATGGCTTTCTTGCCTTTGGGTAGATCAACCAAATCCCATGTTTGATTCCTTTCAATAGAATCAAGCTCATCCTGCATGGCTTTATTCCAATGCACATTGTCTCGTGCATCCACAAATGAATCAGGCTCATCATCATCCTGTAAACTGGCTGCCATAACCATATTCAAGTCCATGATGTGTGCATGCTCATTGGTCCGTGTCTCCCTACGAGTACGACCAGCAAGAGGACCCTCTAGATGGCTGTCCTGTAATGTCCTTAAATACCATCTAGGTATGTGTCTGACCTGTGGTGCCTGCTGCCCTATATTTGGCTCAACTTCTGGCTCAATTTGCTGCTGAATTTCTGCACCACCTTCATGATTAGCTGGCTGTCCTGTACCCTCATGGGTTGGATCACCAACTGTGGAATGAAACTCCATAGGTAGTAGACCTTCAAACACATCATTTTCAGCCTGATTTGCATCATAACCAGCCATGGATATTTCTGATTTTTCATCAAAAATCACATCCCGACTAGTGAATATCTTCCTGGATAGTGGGTCATATAACCGGTAGCCCTTGCTCTCACGGCTATACCCAACAAAAATGCATTTTGTGGCTTTATCATCCAACTTCCTCCTCAACTCTTTGGGTATGTGTGCATATGCAAGACACCCAAAAGTACGAAAATGTGATACCGAAGGCTTGCGGCCATGCCAAGCCTCAAAAGGAGTAATGGAAACCAATGCCTTTGTGGGACATCGATTCAAAATATGACAAGCATGAAAGAGTGCACAGAGCGGAAGCAGAGTGGCACTAGAATGTGCTGAACAGAGAGTGCAAGAGAGAGAGAGATATGGAGCAAACTATGCTGAATATACTGAACCAAAACAGTCCCAAGCAAGAGACAGTGATAGTCTCATAAGTGAGGGAGCAAATAAGTACAAGACTCTATGAAAAATGAGAGGCCAGCACCCACTATTTATAGTGGGGAAGAGCTGGCCGACTGGAGCATAGAAACAGGCCGACTGGAGCTGTTGGACATGGCTCCCTAGAAAAATGCCAGAATGGCTGGGAAAAATCCCAGAAAAATACTAAAAAAGGGGTGGCCAGCCCACAAGCAAGGGCCATGCAAAAGGGGACCAAATGGGCACCATACAGAGCAGAAACTGGGGATGAAAGTGCTAACACCCCCTCTCAGCACCAGATGCTGAACAAACTCCGAGAATCCGAAGATGAGGAGCCAAGGAAGCCTGAGAAACCGGCTTGGTGAACAAATCTGCAGCATTCTCTGCGGAAGGACAATACTCCAAATGCAAATCTCCAGCAAGAACCCGTTCACGAACATAGTGATACTGAATCTCAATGTGTTTCGTACGAGCATGAAACACAGGGTTCTTGGCGATGGCGATGCAACTCTGATTGTCACACCAAAGAAGAGTAGATCCGGTAGGAGGACAGCCAAGCTCCTCCAATAATATCCGCAACCATATCGCCTCACATGCAGCATAACAAACTGCACGGTACTCCGCCTCGGTAGAGGAAAGCGCCACAGTAGGCTGCTTTTTACTGCTCCAAGAAATGGCTCCAGACCCAAGTGAAAAAACACAACCAGTGGTCGAACGCCGTGTATCTGGATCTCTAGCCCAGTCTGAGTCAGACCATCCAACAATAGTGCGTCCTTGGCCATAAAAGATGCCAAAATCCAGAGTGCCACGTAAGTACCGAAGAACTCTGAGAGCACACCGCCAATGCTGCTGACGGGGTTTGGATGAGAAGGAACTCAATAAACTGACTGCGAAGCACACGTCCAATCGGGAGTAGGTCAACCATACCAAACAACCGACGAGAACCCGATACTGTCCCTGATCAGTCCCTGGACAAGCATCAAGGGAAGAAAGCTTCTCACCAATATCCAAAGGAGAAGATACTGGTTTGCACCCAGTCATCTGAAATCTGTCGAGAATCTCCCGAGTGTACTTCTGCTGAGAGAAGAAAATGCCCTTCGAGGTCTGCCAAATCTCAAAGCCAAGAAAATAGTGCAAGAGGCCCAGATCCGTCATCTCAAACTCTGTCTTCAAAGCATCCATAACAGAACGGATCCGCACAGAATAAGAACCTGTAAAGATGAGGTCATCAACATAGACCACAATGATAACAATCAACCCCCTCTCAAGGAGGATATAAAGGTTCGAATCTGCATGAGAACGGCGCAGGCCGAGCTTCTGAAAGAACTCATCAATCCGCTGGTACCAAGCCCGCGGAGCCTGCTTTAGACCATATAAAGCCTTCTTCAGCCGGTACACATGATCCTGTTTGCCCGGAACAACAAATCCTGGCGGCTGATCAACATAAACCTCCTGTGTAAGCTCTCCATTCAAGAAAGCCGACTTGACGTCCATCTGGAAAACGGGCCATCTATGATGTCCTGCAAGTGCAAGAACGGTGCGAATGGTAGTCGTATACTGATGTTTGATACCTCTACTCTCAAGAAAGGAATTCAACATGTGTGACATATATTCCCCCCCTCGGTCAGAACGGAGAGTCTTGACCTTACATCCTGACTCTGTTTTAACAAGTGCTACAAAGGCCAAAAATGCATCATATACCTGTGATTTCTGTGTCAACGGATAGACCCAACATATATGAGAGAAGTCATCAATAAATGTAGCAAAATAGAAGCAACCTCCTAATGACTTCGTCTGCATGGGACCACAAAGATCACTATGTATAAGCTGCAACTTTGCAGTTGCTCGTAGAGCCTGATCATGTGGGAAGGAAAACCGATGCATTTTTCCCAAAATACATCCTTCACATATGTGATCTGGAGGCTTCTCCATAAGAGGTAGGTCTGTGAACATGTTATGTCGCTGCATAAGCATAAGACTACCAAAATTTACATGCCCCATGCGAGCATGCCATAACTCCGACATACATTTGTCATCATCAAAGTGGACTTGCACACCACAGTGTGCTAAAGAAGAAATGGACAACAAATTCTTCTTTATCCGTGGTACATATAAGGCATCTGTAAGGCGAAGAATAGAGCCATCAATGGCTGTGAGCTGAATCTCCCCAATGCCACGAACTGGATATGAAGCATTATTGGCACACTGAACAGTTTTGCCAACAGGGGCAAGGCCTACATGACAAAACAAATCCCTGCGAGATGTGATATGCTTTGAAGCACCACTATCAAAATACCAAGTACATGCATGCTCTGTCATACTGAGTGCCTGTGAAGACCAAGAGGCATCATAGCTGCATGTGTAGAAACAGTAATCCCTGTCCTCAACAAAAGAAGCAGTCTCCGGAGGAGCTTTAGAGGCATCATTTATAGACATCCCAGATTTCTTTGCCTTCTCTTTGGCAATCCTCTTTCTACACTCTGTGATGTAGTGACCTGGCTTCTTACAGTAATGGCATTTGCCCTTCTTCTTGGGCTGTCCATCACCTTTCTTGGTATCCTGAGATGAACCACCATCACTTGAATTCTGATTTAAACTCTTTGGCTGAGATTTACTAATCGGTACCTTCAAATTTTTTGAGGTACGGTACGATATTAGTACGTTTAAAAAAAAAATACTTCCTAAACATAAAAATTGTAGACAGGAAGTTACAAAATAGTAGAACCATGAACATAATGTCATCATGCCATTAGAGTACAAAATTGCTACAAAAGGATAGGCCAAAAACTCATGGCATGGGCGACCGCCAACATGCGTACATACATGATACTACATACTACAATACATCATCGATGGGCCAGAAGGAGATAGATGCCCAATGCCTAGAGAGCTATAACATATCAAAAGTCTACATCATCACCAACATTTGCATGATCATCAACATGATCACTACTAGAGTCTCCATCAAGAGAGTTCTCTGAAGAGGACTCTTCGAAGGTGGACGAGACACTCTGGGGATCATTCTCGTTAAGTAGGTTGCCATCATCATCAAACAAGGGCTCTCTAGGCAGTGGGGTATCATCATGAGGGGGCAATGGAATATCATCATGAAGGTGGGGATTGGAGGTCGAGGATCCCCGCCTCACATATGTGCGAAGGCCACCCTTTGCCGATGTCGAAGGCGGAGGCCTATGAACTCCAACTGCTCGGCCCCGTCCATGCCGACTCCTGGTGCTGCGAGTATCTGCTGCCACAAGCTCACTACAGAGCTCCATGAAGATTCTATGCAACACAATGCACCACTGACTGAGTAGAGCAGCACAAATGGCTTTCAGAGTGCCAAAATGCCCAAAAATGCCCAAAATTATTGCACCCAAAACCTTGCAAAAAACCTGTAGAGATTTCTTTGCAAGAAAATCTGCCTGTATCTGCTAGAAAATTTTCACAGAGAAAAATGCCCAAATTTCAAAACTTGTAAAGCTTACCACAACTGTGATTTTTGCAGGTACAAGTTGACTGTAGGTAAACAGCAGTTCGAAGTAGGCACAGCAGGTTCTGGTCTGCTGTACGGAGTAGGTACAGTCAACTGTACGGCGACTATACGGAACAGGTGCACGCAGCATATGTAGTACGGAAACTGCTGTCAACTGGTCAGCTACAGGTGTGCACAGCAGGTAGTGAACTGCTGTACGGAGCAGGTTCTGTCGACTGTATGGCGGATGTACAGAGCTGCAGGTACACGTACGGAAACAAGTACTGTATGCAGACGACTAGTAGTGTACGGAGCTGGGCGAGCAGGTACACGGCAAGTGTAGGTCGCCTGTACGGAGCAGAGCGACTGTACCTGCAGTTGACGGGTACAGTACAAAACAGGCGAAGACCTGTACTTTCAGCTTGGCGAACCTGACTGTACGAACAGCTGACTGTGCAGCTGAGTGTGGGGACCAGTACGGACAGAGTACGGAGCAGAGTACGGAATAGGACAGGCGCCCGTACTGCATGTACGACTGAAGGCGGCTGTCTGTACGGACACTGATGGCGTGGAGCAGTACGGGCAGGGCAGATCAACTCAGCTCTGATACCAAATGAAGGTGCTAAACAGTTAGGGTTAGGGTTTGGAGGTACTTCAAACAGAAACGTGAGAGGCAGAGGAAGGAACACGACTACTCTTGTATTCAGTAGTGATAAAGTGAAGTACAATAGCCACATAATGAAGTGACCTAAAAGATGTGTTCACATGGTCCGGCCATAAAGTGTGCCAGGTGGACCAAATCACTTATAAACTATTATAAGTGAAACTAAGCTAAAACTGGGGAAAAAACCTCCACTAACTGAAGTAAAAAGTGCCCCAATAATCTACTGATGATCACTAGCACTCCTCTGGATGCATACACAACATAAAACCCAACAGTCAAGGCTGTTATAAGCTGAGCACACCGGTCAATACTGTTCAAGACTCTCAAACCTCCAGTTTTCCAAAAAGTGACCGTGGCATGTCTTTGTTTCTCCATAAATACGTAAATCTGGTGCTTTTTCTTCTTCCTCCTTTTGCTTTTTGTCTCTGTTTTCCCCTTGAGTAGATCCTTCTGCAGTCACAACTGGGTACCCGCCTGGAGGCGGCTTGGTCTTCCTGTCCAAAGGGGGTACATCTTGTGGCTCACAGTACCAACTCAGCCTGCATGGATTTTGTGTTGGTGGTTATTGGGTCTGCACTGGTTAGATCAAGTGAGAACGGATTCATAACGATTCTTTTCATTTTCAAGAGCTTTATCTGAGCGAAGTTATTTCACGAGTCCTTCATGCTGAAGGCATGAACAATTCTGGCCAAATTTCAGCCTCCTTATCTTGGTTCAGTTTAAATTGTTTTATTGAATTCCAAGAGTCTTCTTGTATCATGTTTCATTGTATCGCACTGCAGTTTGTTGCTATATTAATGGTTTGGTGAAATGTCTATCATACCAACTTGTTTGGGCTTTTACAGGTTGCAGAGCGGGCTTTATTCTTGTGGAACAATGACCACATACTAAATCTTGTCACACAAAACCGAGCAGTTATTCTACCTCTCATCTTTTCGGCTCTAGAGAAGAACACCCGAAGTCACTGGAATCAGGCCGTCCATAGCCTTACTCTGAATGTCAGAAAAATGTTTCTGGAAATGGACCAGGAGCTCTTTCAGGAGTGCAAGCGCAAGTTTGAAGAGGATGAAGCAAAGTCCAAAGAGATGCAAGAGAGGCGGGAACTTATATGGCATCGTCTAGAAGCAGTAGCGTCTTCTAAAAGCATGTCAAACGAAGCAGTCCTGGTTCAGCAAAAGTGAGGTAGCATTCGTGGGGATGGCCTCGATAGAAGGCTCATATTGCACATGGATCTGCTGACAATGGTTCAAGGTTATGTCACTAATCAGAAGATTAAGTCTCCTTCAAGTGAGATGGTACTTCAGGATGATTTGGGTTGCATAATAATGTGTGACCATCATCATCTTTCTATATAATCATTTGTGATCCATAGGCCAGCATGGTGTTGCTATCCTGAGTGGCTGCTTCATTGTGGGCTACAAGAGAAGCAGGGGAGTCCTGAAGCTTATGGATGACCATGGCTGGGAAGACCACTGTGGTAATTGAAGTTGCCTTTGTGTGTGTTGGTCGGCTTTGTCTATGCCTGCCAACACCTTCTGGGAAAACATTACATATTTCTCCGTTGGGCTTCTTTTTAGGTGGGGCAGTAGAGTTCTTGTTGTTTCTAGGCTATCTGCCAGGCAAAAGCTGCCAGCAATTTTCTGTAAAGAACTTTCAAGGCCCTTGTAGTGTCTGTAACTGCTTGATGGCTGCGCTGTGCATCACTTTGCTTGCTGCAGTTGAGTCTTTGTTTGCTTGGTGAATTTCCCTCTGCTGGTGTCACAGATACAGAGGCTGAATATACTTTACTTTAACATATTATGATGCACAAAATGTCTGTTGTTAGGTTTCTGAAGTGGTTGTGGATGATGGATTACGAACTCACACGTAGGGTAACTAAGTACTGCCACATGAGAGCCATCATAGTTTTCTCTTTTGTGATTTGAAGAACCCATGGTGCTACTTTCATGGCGTATCTGTAATGTCTGATCCTGCTTCACATGTTATTTGTCTTTGTCTTTTTTTGCACAATGTTCCACCTGCCCACTTAATCAATCATAGGAGTGTGCATAGCGAAAAAGAAAAGCAAGAGAAATCAGGTTGATACGAGATGATAGATGTATCTCTTTTTCCCTGGTAGTTACCCTGTTGGCATCAGAGTTGCTAGAAATAACGAAGGATTTGTCAGAAATTTTCTCAAATATTGAACTGTTTGGATTGGGACCCAATGTATAAACATGGAACAAAAGAGAACCGAAAGCCTGTCATGGTGCAGTGTGCAGAAGGCACCATAACCAGGTGGGGAGAAAGTACTACATATTTAGACACTGATCTGAGAACTCATAGCATGTGCAAGGTGCAGGGCAATGAAATTGGGAACATCATTGATTGGCTATGGGGTGAGGTTGAAGTTATTGCCTTCATGTCTCTGGCGATTACTAGGAAGAAGCATGCACACAGTCGTAAGAACCCCAATGGAGTTATCGCCAGTAGGACGACAAAGGAGCTAGTTGTTTGGTTTCAGCAAACAATGAAGCTTATTGATAGCTGGCTTTACTGTCAGTGGGATTGTATGGTGTTCTAGCTGCACATGGATAATATATAGCTCATGAATGTGAACAAGGAGAATATTGCTAGGGTTGAAACCATGGCCACCAGCTGCCTGGAGCAGGTTTAAGAGGGGGTGTAGAAATGGTTGGTGGATGCATGTTTAAAATGGTGAGTTTAAAATGAGGGGTGTAGGAGGTAGATTTAAAATGATGCAATTTCAAAATGGGGGGGTTGGGTTTAGGGCTAGGGGGATGGCAGGTGGGACGGGTTTTGTTTGGGTAATGGGGGAAAGTGTGCATGGTTGAAGGAATGTCATGGAGGACTTGATTTTGAGAAGCCCTTAAGCCTTAAATCAAGCAGCATTCATAGTGTGACACAAGGCTATTGATGGCTGCCTCTTGAACATTCCCACCGCTACCTCCAAAGCCACCAATCACAACACTTTGAGAGCTGTCATCTTCTTGCTGTTATGCTCTCTTTCAATCTATCTCAAGTGCTTGATCACACTGGCTAGGGGATGGCGGCTTTGATAAAGGGGTGGGGGTCTGGACGAATTTGATTGCCTAGATGTCTTCAAAGCAGCTTCCTTGGTGAAGGTGTAGACTACAAAATCTTCATGTTGCTGAGTCCTTCCTTGATTCCTCCATGGGTAGCTTTAAGACATCTCCAATCCTTCCATTAAACGATTGAACAAGGCAATCTCACAAATAATCTCCCTAAGATAGCCTTCTCTATGCTTGTATGCTTGTGTAGAGGCTTGTGTAGAGGAGTGAGAGAGAGAGAGATTGCCTTGTATGGTGGTGTGAGCGACTCTACGGTGACAGCATGGAGGTGGAGCTTGGAGGATTAGAGCTTCTCAAAGTGGGCTTGGAGACCTCAAGGGACACGAGCTTGAATCATTGGTAAGTTTCCTAACAACGGTTGTGATCTATTATTGCTTCTTCCAATGATGAATGCTTAGAGTTTCTTCTTGGGAGGTGTGGTAGCCCATAACATTTTTGGTGCCACTGCTGGGGAAACAACATTGTTTCTTCCGTCCTCTTTGAGTTTCAGCTTCCACTAAACATGTTTCATCATTGCCCTTGCATTCAAGTAGTGCATTCTGTAAAGAATGAATGGATAAGGTTTGAGTGTAAGTAAAGATTTTTGAGAAGTTGTTTGTTTTTGTTGTGTGGGTGAGTACTTGAGTGACCTTAGAGGAAAACTACACTATTTTTTCTTTTAATTTTTGATGTTTGTATCACCAAACTTGTTGGCGTGAACGAGCAGGGCGATACTTTGTTTTTTATTTTTTCGAAAAGATCACAAAAATAAGGAGCCATTGGTTGTGCTTTGAACTTGAATTACACTCCTCATTACTAGCACAACCATTTTGGAGCATATGGATAGGTAATTTACACCCCCAATCTTCACTCTGTCGACGCGAGAGTGAACACGCGAAAGTGCAGGAAATGGTTCACGTCGTGAACCATTTCTTGCTATCTCACGGCATGAACCACTTTCGCCAATCAGCACTCCAATTTGTGGGATTGGCAGAGAATACTTCACAACGTGAACTGTCTACCTTTTCACGACGTGAACCATTTTTGGTCTCACAACGTGAAACACCTGCCTTTTCACGGTGTGAACTATTCAACACTTCATGACGTGAACCATTTCTTACTACTTCACGACGTGAACTGTTTTCGCGGTTTCACGGCATGAACTATCGGTAACGGATCTAGTTCATGAATCAAGGATAGTCAGATTAAAGTTAGGCAAGTGCTTTAAAATAAGCAAGTTGAGACCAAACAACTCGGATCAGGGCACACGAATGAAAAATTTGAACTAACCTTGAACAAGTGAAAGTGCAGAAAATAGTTTAGGACGTCAACCATTTTTGGTCTCACGACGTGAAGCCCAGTGCATCGAACCACCCATGATCTTCTTATCAAAAGAGTGTTGGATTAGGCCATTCTCTGCGAGCACTCAATTGAGTGTTTTGTCTCAGAGAAATCTAACCACTATTGATACAAGTAGTGGAGAGTCCATGGAAGAAGGGCTACGATTCCCTGGGATTGGAGAGGAAGAAAAACCATCTTCCCCTACAAGATCGAGTGGTATCTTTAACAGAGCCATGGGATTTTTTGGTCTCCAAACTAGCACACAAGATGAAGCGCAATCTATGGGTGCAGGCCCGTCAACCAGTGATGGACAAGGTGTAGACCGGAAGTACTAACCCAGCCTTCGAGTTCTAGGCTGTATAACACTAGGACTCCCAAGATGAGGAGGGACATGGAAAGTGCGGCTAGGACCGGTGAACTCTTTTTCCGAACCTCATAGGAATTAGAATTAGACTTGAAGAGGGCTGAAGTAGAGCGACAACTAAGCTTAAGGAAACAAGAGCTCGATACTCGAACAAGGGCCGAAAAAAAGGAAATGAAAAGGGTAGATCCATTTCAGTCACGTGGCACGGAACTAGAAATGTTCAAGAATGCCACCAATAATATGGAAATGGGCAGGGCTGAGGGAGCCAACCCAGATTTAGAACTCATTAATGAAGAGCCAAGAGCGGAAGAGGGATTTGATACCCAAAATGAAGGGGACAACCTACCTAGGGAAACTATTGAAGTTGAGGACCGCCTGTACACAAAGAAAGACATAGAGCAAATGATCAATCATCCCACGATCTTGTAGGACATGGAGCTCTTGATTCTACAAAGATGGATAGAGGCTGCTAATAATGAGCCAGACCAAAATGAGGTGGGTGGCCCTATCGATAGACCCGAAATGCCTAGAAGAGCCAATGTAGGAAGAGGACGAGGTCTAGGTAGGGGGGTAGCTCCTCAAAGACCAATGGTGGATCCAAATGTAGATCTTAATGCGGCCACAAGGACAGATTTGCTGAATATGGCTGCGAAAATGGGCCGAGGAATGGTGAGGGAACTAGGCACTACTCTAGAATCCAGACCACATCCCAAATGAAGCCACACATCATTTCCAAGATCATACAAAAGTTCTCAGGGGATAGGGACCTGATCCAACTTGTTGAGATCTTTGAGTCCACATGAAAAACCTGTTGGCCAGTGAGTGATGTAACCATGATTCATGCCTTCTCACACTGACCCTAGAAGGAAAGGCTCATCAATGGACCCTAAAGCCAGAAGATAAGATCAATTTCACTCGGCTCAAGAATGTGTTCATGCCAAGCTTTTCCTGAGAAGTCGTGACAGATGGAGCCCTGTGGCACAGTTGCATAATATTAAACAAAAAGAAAATGAGTCTATGCGAGACTATGTATCCCGACTCAAGCACTTGAATTAAAGATGTAAACTACGAGAGAGGCTAACTGATCAGTTATTGCCCTGCTTTTCGAGATCACAAAATGCATGATTATCTAGTATTAGCCTGCCGACCGGCTACTTTGGATGCATGCTGTAAGTTGGCAATCGAATATGAAGACAATATGCTTGAATTGGCAAAACTTGAAGATGTCAAGGCAACTTCAGCAGCACAGCAACAACTTCGCGAGTCTCGAGTCACCAAGACATAGGAACTCGGAGCAAGCAAGTTGGGAACATGATTGTGGATGAACTCAGTAATGCCATACTAGACAAGTTGAAGGTTAAGGATGGAAGAGAAGCAATTAGTCATGGGCATGCTCATCTCTACCCTCGAAGAGATCTGGTATGGTGTTCTATGTGCATAATGAATCACACCACTATTGAATGCCCTCAATTAAGAGTAAGGCCATTACTCTATTGTGCTCATTGCATGAAATTGGGGAACCATGACTCTTCCATGTGCAGGTATCCAAGATTGCAAACCGTAGCACAATTGCCGACACCGAGCGACACTAGCCTTGCCGGCACCACCAGTGCAAATCACTTTGGTTGTAGGTTAGACGAGCCCATTCTGTTTACCAAGAGAGATGTTCCGGGTACAGGACGTGTCGCCTCTATCGCCAAAACCACTACAGGCTAAAATCAACCAAGTGTTGATTAAGGAGCCATCGGATGAGGGTGAATTGGTGCGTGAGGTAGAAATCAATAGTGAATACTATGAGGAAGGCACGGAGATCGCACCAAAATTCTGTCTTACAAAATAACCCGCTAGTACCAGTGTTCCAAACCACGATAGAGTGGAAAGGTAAGGACATAAACTCAAATATGAGAAGGGGGCCACTACAATGTTTTGGTTGTGGTGGACCTCATCGAATAGTAGACTCTCCTAACAAGAATGTGGTTTATGCGCATCAAACTCAGCCAATGGTAGCACCGCCTAATTACATGCTAGTGCTTACTTGTACTAAGTTTGGGATTGATAATTTGATCAAAGACTGCCCATATCGCGCAAGTGGTTCTGCTTCAACTTCTAAGTATGCCACTATTAGGACCCTAAGTGTGCAGCTTGGAAAAATCACGCCATTGAATGTCTTGACACGAGCCCAAGCCCAACTAGGGGACGGGAAGAACCCAGTAGGTGCCACCATTTCTAGAATTGGTGGGAGGAGAGTAAAAAAAGTGCGTAAAGGTGACACCAGGGTCACAATCCAGGATGGATCTGAAGAAGATATGATTGACACCGAATCCACCCAATCAAGGGGGGAAGAGAGCGATCAAGTGCCAAAATTAGACGAGCTTGCCCAAGAGGCACAAAGAGAGAAACCAGCAACCCCTAAGGGGATTGGTGAATACCCAAATGCTGAAGAAGAGATAATAAAGCTTGAAGAAGCTAAGGCCCTAGTGGAAGAGTTCCAACGACTTCATGAAGCCAAATTAAGAGCTAACCGGGGGCCAGGGATACAATGTATCCAAGAAACGAGCCGATAAGGGAAAGAGAATTGGCTGTGCCTACTCCAATTCCAAAAGAGCTTGAAGGCGGATCTCAAGGAGACCTTATGGCAAGAATGTTTGAGGAGGCTGAGCAAGATGTGTCCATTAATTCTTTCCCTACTAGGAGTGAATATGAGACACACACATGGAAGGAGCCCTCACTTGCTAGAGAGCCAAGAGACATAGGTAGTCTCATAGCTGTACTATCCACTCCCATCCAAATGCCATCGGGAAAATTGCTACGCAGTTCACCAACATTTTGGGCAGACATAAAAGAATGGATAGAGGGAGGATTAAACCCAACGACCACCACTGCAGAGGAGACCTAGTCACCTCTAACATAAAGAAACTTAAAATACATAGGGGAATGAATGCCTAGATTTGTCAAGATACTGGTCAATCAATTGGGTCAGTATTATGAAAGTGACAACACTAATACTTCAATCGTAATTCATCATAACGGGTACCAAGCATTGGCTATCTTGGATGGAGAAGTGGGAGTCAGCATCATCACAAAACGATGTTGGGAGAATTGGGCAAAAATAGATCTTGAAAGAGCGGATCTTATCGTCAAAATGGCAAGTGGAACATCTTCAAGACCCATGGGGCTTTTGAAGAATGTACGACTTAAACTCTTTACGTTCTGCTATCGTCATACATTTGTGGTAATGGACTTTGTGTCAACTGGACTCATACAACGTAATCTTGGGGATACCCTTCATGGGGGAATCCAAATTGGTACATGATTGGGCATTAGACCACATGTATGTTTGAAGGGACTCACAAATCCTAAATATAGATCTGCGAACGTGGAAAGCACACCCAATAGAAGGACAATTGTTTGGTAATGACTTGGTAACCCACTGAGCGAACCACATCCATACAAGTATGCCAGCCAACGATGGAATTTTCAAAGGAGGAAGAAGAAGCTAAAATGTATGCATTGCTTCCCCCTCCAGATTTCAATGAAGACTGGATGCATCTGTTGGCCCCCATAGATGTTATGCAACCCCGAGGAACCCAATACATTGAATCTGGGAATGTTCCTACCACCTTTGCCTGTATGGTCAATGTACAACCAAGTGAAGAGGATTCTGAGGAGGAAGCCTACAGCACAGAAGGGACTGGATCACAAGGCTGCACCAGTGCCCAACGCCTTAGAAGATGGCGGAAGCAGAAAAGGTATATCGATCAACGAAATGCCCTGCTACAAAGTAAACCCACGGACGCCGAGTGGCTGAGATATTTGTAAGCTACTAAGGTGCACGATGAGTTTTCTAAGAATTGGGGTGAGGAGTTGAGCAAGATATCCTTAGAAGGGAAACATAAGGAGGTCATCCCTCAAGAGCCCGAAACGCCTAAGCTTACAAAGGCAGGGCACTGAAAAATGAAATAAGGCTCTGGCGTGAAAGGCTATCGTGATTCCAGGAAGGTGATGGCTCAAGCTTGAAAAAAAAGAGAGAATGAAGATAAACCAGACCCACTCTTAGTGCCGGACCATTTTAAGACATACACGATTAACGAATGAAAAGTGGTCCAATTGACGGCTGAAAGAGTTAAGGAAGATGGTTTGTCCACATTATACGATGGTCCAATGGAGGTCAAGGGAATTGATATTGCAGAGCCAAGGGAGGAAACTAAACCTATCTATATCGCTCAGGACTTGACTCTAGCTGAGGAAGGAAACTTATTACTCTCCTCAAGGAATTTATGGATTGTTTTGTCTAGAAATACAAAGAGATGAAGGGTGTACCACCTGAAGTGGTACAACACATGATCCCAATCATGGAAGGATCAAAACCTATTAGGCAAAAACCTTACTAGATGAATCCAAAATATGCAGCAAATTGTAAAGGAGGAAATTGACAAACTCATTGCTGCGGATTTCATCTACGAAATTGAGCACACTGATTGGCTATACCAATTGTGATAGTGCCAAAGAAGAATGGGAAACTTACGATCCGTGTCGATCTCAAAAAGGTCAATGCTGCTATGAGGAAGGACCATTACCCACTGCCTTGAACACGTATTGGAACAGGTAGTTGGTGAAGAAGCTTACAGCTTCTTAGACAGGTTTTTAGGTTACAATCAGGTGTCTATAGCACCCCAGCATAAAACAACCTTCAATACAATGTGGGGAACATACGATTACAAGGTTATGCCTTTTGACCTCACTAATGCCCCTGCAACTTTTCAACAGTTGATATGCACATCCTTTAAAGGCTACTTGCAAAAGTGGTTGAAGGTATTCATTGATAATCTATGTGCACACTCACGATGGCCGGAACATCTGGCATGCTTAAGAAAGGTGTTTGAGCGATGTCGATTGTATCAAATATCCTTAAACCCTTTGAAATGCCAATTTTGGGTCAAACATGGTGTGATCTTGGGACACATTGTCTCAAAGAACGGCATTTCCATGGACAAAAGTAAGGTCAAACTGATCTTGGAATTGTCCCCACCCACCAATTACAAATGTGTACAGAGGTTTATGGGCCACATTGGGTATTATCGTTGCTTCATAGCATTCTATGTGGAAATTGCCAGACCATTATATAGACGACTTATTGTCTTTAAATGGACTGAAGAATGCCAAGGAGCATATGATAAATTGAAGCAAGCACTAGCCAATGCACCAATTGTGAGACCACCCAACTGGGGTCTTATATTTCATGTGCACATCGATGCATCAAACTTTGCAATAGGATGTGTATTGGCACAACTTGGTGAGTTCAAATTGCACTACCCAGTCTACTTTGCTAGTTGCCAACAATTGAATGATGCAAAGATACATTACACCACCATAGAACGAGAGGGTTTAGCCATGGTCTATGTTTTCAAGAAGTATCGACATTACCTATTGGCCAACAATTTTGTATTTTTGTAGACCATCAGGCTTTATTATTCTTGGTGAATAAGCCTTGTACCATGGGAAGAATCACACACTAGTTGTTATTACTATTGGAATTCGACTTCACGCGGTCATGATAAGAAAGGGAACACAGCTTGTGTTGGCCGATTATATGTCGAGAATTCTGAATGGGGGACCGACAACTAGTGTTGATGATGACCTCCCAGATGCTTGTTGGTTCAAATTAGACATGGTGCCTGAATGGAGTGAAGAAATATTTGACTATCTAGCTTAGGTTTTTCGCAAGAACGACCTTTGAACAAAGATAAAATACGTTGGCATATTAAGCTGGCTGCACCTTATCAATTAACTCCTGGAGAATTATACAAGCTAGGTAAGGACAATGTCTTAAGAAGATGTGTGCAGAAAGACGAATTTGTCACTATATTAGATGAAGCACACTCGGGAATAGTCAGAGGACACTTCATTAGAGAGATCATAGCATGCAAGGTGCTTCAAGTAGGGGCGATGGTGGCGTATGTTATTCGGGGATGCCATGGAGTTTGTAAAAAGGTGCAAAGAGTGTCAAAGATTCACTATTCCACAACAAAGAGACATGATGCTGCTTACCCCTGTGATTGTAAGACAACCTTTTGAGAAGTGGGGTATTGATTTTGTTGGACCCATTAGTCTATCTGCGCATCCATCTCACAAGCCCGATATGGGCCACAGACTATTTCACGAAATGGGTAGAGGCAAGAGCCTCTAAGCGAGCCGATGCACGAACAACGAAATGGGTAGAGGCAAGAGCCTCTAAGCGAGCTGATGCACGAACAACGACTAAGTTCTTATATGAACAAATCATTTTGAGATTTGGCTGCCCCTTGGAATTAGTCAGTGATCGGGGTTCACATTTCATTAATGAGGTGATTGAACACTTGCTGGATTCCTTGTAGTCCACCGAAAGTCATCACCTTATTATCCACAGGCAAATGGTCAAGCAGAGAGTACAAATAAGATTTTGTGTACTATCTTGACAAAAACATTAGAAGCAAGTCGCACGGATTGGGAACATAAGCTGATTGCAGCTTTACGGGCATATCGAACATCGTATAAGGTAGCGAGATGGGATATACTCCCTTTCATCTAGCTTATGATGTTGATGCGGTAATGCCTATGGAGTACTTAGTTCCAAGCATGCGAATTGTAGTGCAAGAGAGATTAATTGAAAATGCATTAGCCGAAAGATTGGTTGATTTAGAGAAACTTGATGAAACCCAGCGGCTAATGGCATCACATGGGCTTTTGGTGAGAAATTGTGTAGAAAGCGTTGGTTTGACCATAACTTGAAACAAAAATAACTAGAAACGGGGGACCTTGTCCTCATGTATGGTGTCAGAAGCACCAGAAAAAAGAAACTCAAGTACAGAGGATTAGGACCATTTTGAGTGTCCAAAATCACACCTCAAGGGTCGGTTCGAATTGAAACTATTGAGGGTGTGCAAATGGAGGGTTACATCTTTGGAAGCAAGCTTAAAAAGTATTACGGACCACTGACCTAGGAGATGCTCATGCAAGAGCATCTAATAAAACAAAAGAAAGAGCTAGCCAAGGAAAAAATCAAGTAAGCTCAAGAAGAAGCCAAGGCAAGGGAAGCCAAGGCCAAATAGAGACTCCAGGAAAGAATATTGTATGTGAACATGGATTCATTAACCCTCTTTGAGGAGAATGACCTCGACATTGAGCCAGCACGTCTCATTGTGAAAGTATCTATGACTAAACGTCATACAACGAGCATTGCATTAATCGACGCGATCAAGTCATAACCTGATCTCTTATGAAACATGGGAAGCTCTAGACAAAGCTCACCTTGCGGCCACCAATGCACAAGTACAAAGTGTGCATTTGTCAACTACCAAAGTTGTGGGATTCTTAAGTGTTAATATTTCCATCAGAAATAATCCCTTGGTTGGAAAGGTGTTTGTTATGCCTGCAGGATCTATGGAGGAAGAAACGATCCTTGGATAATCTTGGATTTGCGTGCCAGTAATTGTAATATCCAATGGGAAAAGATGGCTGCACAACTCAATGAGGGCAAGGATATCATTACCGTGCCATTATGGAGCCCGTTAAACAAGGAAAGCAGGCTATGATAGATGACATGGAAATGCCAATGCCAGAGAAAGCAGCTATCGTGTTAACATCACAATCCCCATGCAAAAAAATAGCCAAAGTCTCCAGTAATTCAGTAGTGGGTTCCTAAGAACCAACTTTGAGCCAAGAAATACTATGATGCAAAAGGAGTAACTGGGGGAGTAGGGCAAAAAGTTCAAGCTACAGACAAGGGACTGAGATGGCCATCTAGTGTCAGCCACAGTAGTATTCCAAACGAAGCCACCATCCATAAAGCACATGGACAACTTCACCTACTCTATCCCAAATTCCACCTTGAGTTGGATTCTTTTGGAGTTCCTCTTCAACATGAAGAGTGGATCCAGCCACAAGAAGGCGGTGAACACAGCTCTAGCTCATGTTGGACAAGATTTTTGCACTTCCACTGTCCCAACCTCCTATGAAGAGCACATCCCACTCGATCTCATTGAGTGGGATATTGCTTTTGCTATTCACATCTTGAACTCTGATGTTCAAGAGCTAGAGGATGATGACATCCAAGATCTCCCTCTAGTCGAATACATAGACACAGAGCTAGAGGAGACCACTCTACACCCTATCATTGTTGAGGCTACAAAGAGCTCTCGCATGGCGCTTGCATCCATCCATCCTGATGAAACCCAAAGTCACGACCCACCACTAGCTTCATTGAGTGCCATCACCATTGAAGGGGTGGAGTACCTCCTCATGTAGGATTTGTTGGAGCTCTTGGACTTGAGGGAGGAGGAACTATATAGTATACTTGTGCGAGATGCCAGTGATGATATCCTCGACTTTGATTACCAAGAAGCCCTACCACAGGTTGATGAGGTAGGGCAATATGATGAAAGTAGTGTAGATGATATCTCTACTATCATTGCCATCCAGAAGTAGATTTTCAGCTTAAACACTCACTTGTTGCCTATAGCATGCTTGTCGGTAGGAGGATCACATAACTCCCACGTATCCATTTTGGCAATGGAATCCAATTCCAAACGGATGACTAAAACCCAATTTTCATCCTCCAAGGCATCAAAGTGAGAAAGTGGTTCCTCATTCAATGCAGTGGAGCAACAAGGGCAATACCTACAAAATGAGATGCATGTTTAGAGGCAGCTCGTGTCCTACATGGCAAAGGTTTAGGCAGCTTGTTATCATGCAAAGTAGTCTGGAGCTAGTGTGGAATCCATTGAGAATCATGAATAGATGCATCCTCTTCAATTAATGCATCACCCAATGCATTAGGATTAAAGGGTTTTTGATCCGGAGGAGCAATAGGGATATTGTTGAATTGTTGAATCTACTGATGGGTTGTAGCCAATAGGTGGGCTGAGTTGGGGGCTCAGAGGAGTCAGCACAAGTACCAAACAAAGGAAACAATGTATCAAATACATCTGGGGCATCAATGGATGAGTAGCTTATGATTACAAGAATTTTGAACAAGAGGAAGAAACTGACAGAAAGTTGAGAAGGCACTGGACTTGACTTTTAGACCATACACCTAGTAGAAGCGTGTGTAGCCATTAATAAAAGTAATGAAGTAGAGATGTCCACCGAAAGAGGGAGCTCGCATAGGACCATAGAGATCACTGTGCACTAGTTATTTTTTGTGATGGACGAGTAGTATGGACAGTGTCATGTGTGGTATCAAATCCCTGATATGATTTGGGCAGGCCATTGATAACGGTAGAGACAAGAGAACTATTTGGAATAACCTCATTAATATTGATTAGTTGTTCTCGCAGATCCTTGACAACACGGGTTAGAAATGCATCCATAGATTAACCCTCTGTAAGATGCTCCAACTCAAGCTTTTTTTTAGGATAAGAAACTCGAGCTTCATGATGGATTTGATATAGAGAGGCAAGGACATCCCATTCACTCTTAGCAGAGGAACATAATTAGATGTGATATAGAGAGGTGAAAGATCCATGCCCCCTCCGCATAATGAATTCTGGGGTACTAGCAGCGGAAGTAGCACTTCTTGCACAGGGTAGAGAGCCTCTCACTCGGGGCCTCACCACATGGATATCCAGAAAAAAGACTAATCCCTCGGTTCTTCCGAACCCGAGAAATACTTCCGTCACCGCATAGCAAACATAGGCGATTCTTCCTAGGATATTTTATTCTAATGTAGTCGGTCTTAACTAACCAAACTGATCCAACCAAACCCATTAGTCTCGTGCTCAGATCAAGGAAGAGACTTGCACTTGGATCATAGAGACCAATGCTTTTTTTCTCATCAAGAGGCACGGCCCCATTGATTCTTTTCCATAGAACAAGGGTTATCCGGGATTTACTTCAACTATCGTAACTTAACAGAATTGAGTCTCATTTTAGGGATCCATCAGTCCAGCCTAACCCCATCCAACCCATGGGTTAGCCAACTGACCACCAACCATTGTAATGATAGGATTCATTTAGAAATTTGGTTATGTTTTACCCTGGGTACCAAGGAAAAGAATTCCCAGGTCTCTTAGTTGGCACTTCAAGCAAACTGCAAGATAGTCACACCACTTACACACCCAATATGAAATTACCTGTTTCACAGATTCGGCTATCTATTTAAAACAATCTTTTAATGAAACCATAGTATCACTGATCATAATCCTCTAAAATATCTAGCTTGAATTCTAATTTCCAATCATTCCTTCATCGGTGTACCTATGGTATCATTGGCAACCAGAATGCTCACCACCTGTTCACTCAGGGGCCTTTTCAATAGTTCCTAACTCATAGTACCCTATAATATAATCACATAAGAAAAATCCAGATGGACTCTCCATTGAAGATTAGCAAGATCAACCAACAGATCCATATAAAAGAGCCATGACTTAGCCGTTTTGAGGACCAACAAGGCCAATCAACCAGATCCATGCTCGAGTTTAGAAAATAACTCTAACTCCTTGTTCTATTTTCTTCCAGGACGCACGTGTGGGTATCTTCGGCAACCCAGAGCCCGAGCACTGTATGGTCAGCACCCTCTAGGGTCCTTCGCAAGTCACCTAGCACTTCACTCATAGGCTGCTTCCTTGGTCCCTTGTCCACCGTACCGAAAGCTCACCATTTAAATCGAACCGAGGCTGTCAAGACGTCGGCCGACCTTGCTACATGGGACGTCCTCCATTGACTCTCCGTCAGCTATTGGCAACTTTATCACTTAGGTCTCCACGACTTCATTTACAAGATGGTCAAAATGCTTCCCCAACATTCTTGACATAAAATAGTCATTTAAAAACAGGTTTCATAAATACAGTTTCTAACGAACTCCCAACTTTCCACATTATTCCACATCATTTCTCATTATTCCACATTCTTTTACATCAATTCACATTGCTTATTCCACATCCAGTCATATGTATTCCCATCGTATTCATCCATTCTCATCCAATCACATCATATTACATCTCATCACATCTATCCTCATCACATCACGTCACAACATATCCATTCATATCACATCACATCCATCTATATTCATTCAGATCACATTCACATCTCACCACATCCATTCAGATATCATCACATCCATTCAGATATCATCACATCACATTCACATTCATTCACATCTCATCACAACCATTCACATCTCATCGCATCCATTCACATCCACTCACATCTCATCATAACCATTCACATCCACTCACATCTCATCACAACCATTCACATCTCATCACACCCATTCACATCCACTCACATCTCATCACATCCACTCACATCTCACCCATTCACATCTCATCACACCCATTCACATCCATCACACCCATTCGCATCCCACATTCATTCACATCTCGTCATGTCCATCCTCATCTTATCACATCTCGTTCACATCCATCCACATCACATCACATTCATTCCATCCACATTACATCACATTCACATCTATCCATATCATACCACATTCATTCACAGCTCATCACATTTATCCACATCTAATCATTCATTCACAGCTCATCACATTTATCCACATCCAATCATTCATTCACATTCACATCTATCCACATCCATCCATCCATTCATTCACATTCACATCTATCCACATCCATCCATTCATTCATATCCACATCTATCACATCACATCTCATCTCATTCTCATCCATCTACATCACATCACATCTATCCACATCCATCCATTCATTCACATTCACATCTATCCACATCCATCCATTCATTCACATCCACATCTATCACATCGCATCTCATTCTCATCCATCTACATCACATCACATCTCATTCTCATCCATCTACATCACATCACATCTCATCACATCCACTCACATCTCATCATATCACATTCACATCCTATCACATCACATTCACATCTTATCACATCACATTCACATCTCATCCATCTACATCACATCACATCTCATCCACATCTCATCACATCCACTCACATCTCATCACATCACATTCACATCTTATCACATCACATTCACATGATCACATTCACATCTCATGTAATCACATCCCATCACATTCATTCAGATCCACATCACATCTTATCACATCCACTTTTAGTACCATTTTCTACTTTCGATACTAATAGGACTTTTCTAAGATTCTGCCAATTGCTTGGCCTAGTTAAAGGTACTTTTTCTCGATCCCATTGAATCTATGTATCAGAGTGTTGTTTTTGAAGGTTTAAAAAGGAAAAATAAACCTTATCAGAATTGAATAGTAAAAACTCAAAAAGAGCATTTACGTAATGTATTTTCATTCCTTAAGCTTCATTAATGAGAATTAATTCTAAACTTCCGTTTACTCATTGGATCCTCGATCTTCCGAGGGATTCTAGATTCTCTTTTCTCTGAATAAGAATTATCCAAGTTTTCTCGATGGATATTTTCACATTCTTTCTCAAATTTCTCAAGTAAGATATATTCAATATTCTTCTTTTTGAATAAGAGATTCATGGGATTTACAAAAATGAATTCTACCCATATTTCCCAATAAAAATAGTCCAATGCTGACATGTCATCAGTAGTTTCGAAGCTGACATGGCGTCAGCAAATTTGATGTTGACATGGAGTCAGTAGTTTCAAAGCTAACGTGGAGTTAGCAGGTCTGAATCTAACATGCAAATCAGAGTCGGTAGGGACATATAATTTGAATCTGCTAAAAGTAATCCCGAGGACCAGAAAAGTAAACATGGCAAATTGCTGAAGTTGGAATGCGAAGTCTTAACTGTTGCTAAAGATACAAAATTGTAGACAAAAAAACAAACTTCTAAAGTGAGTGCTCTTAGCTCAGGCGAAGGAGATCTTCCTCATCTCACGGGATTACTATTCGTGATAAGGAGAATCATAACATCTTGGCTTAAGGGGTCTAGGATAGTGGCTTATACAAATTAACCGCTTTGCTCTCTCACAGTTCTTCTTCAACTCTTTGGCATGCTCAGTTTAGCCATTACAGCTACTATCAACTTCTTTAGCGAGCTTCAAAGGAGGATGGGTTGGTTGAGGGTTTACCAACCATCAAGGCTCCAGCTTCTATATGTTCCTCTTTCTTAAAAGGGAAGCAACACCGAGCTACCTTTCCAAAGGAGGCAACACACAGATCTTTGACGTCACTTGCTCTTATTCATGTAGACTTATGTGGTCTGATGAGTACCGTGTCTTTGAGGAGTAAGGTGTTTTACATGCTTGTGATGGTGGATGACTTCTCCAGATTTACTTGGGTTTTCTTTTTGAAGACCAAGGATGAGCTCTTTTAGCACTTTCGTGATTGGAAGACTGAGGTGGAAAAAGAAACCGGTTCTTCAGGCAAGGTTCTCAGGATTGGCAGAGGGGGTGAGTTTACATCCCAAGAGTTTCAATAATATTACAAGGATCAAGGCATTCGGAGACAACTTACCACAGCATACATGCCATGATAGAATGGAGTTGTGGAGAGGAAGAATTGGACTATCAAGGAGATGGCCCATGCTATGCTTGAGCACACCTCTTTACCTCGATGTCTAGGCTAAGGTGGTTTCTACTGCTGCCTATATTTAAAATAGATCTCCTAGCACATTACTCTTTTAGATAAAACTCCATAGAAAGATTTCCATGGTGAGAAGCCCTCTATTGATCATTTGTGGGTATTTGGTTATTTGACCTATGTGCATGTGCCAAGGAGCATCGCTCCAAGTTGGACTCGAAGTCTCAACATTTGACTTTTCTTGGATATAGTTATGTGTCCAAGGCATTTTATCCTCATATATTTACACATTTGTTCCCTTTTACGGCCCTTGGTTGTGGGCTGGCCACTCTTATTTTTCCCCTATTTTTTCTTTTTTTCGGGTATTTTTTCGAGGCCGTGTGCTGTATCTCTGGTCAGCCAGTTCCTGTAGCTCCAGTCATTGTGTGACCATCTCCTTACCTATAAATAGGTGGGTTGGCCTCTCCCATTTTATATCTTCACTATTGTTTTGTGTGGTTCATGTGTTGACACACTTGCTTTCTTTGGTATCCTTCACTTATGAGACTATTCTCTAATTTGGTATATTTAGCCTTTTGGCTTTATATATATATATCTCTCTTGCACTCTTAGTTAAGCACATTCTAGTTCTCCCTTTGCTTTTGCTCTTTTGCTCTGTGCACACTCTATCTGTATTCCATGGGGATATATAATTAAAAGATCGAGAGGCTACTACTCCCTCCATCCAATAGTGCTTAATTTCAGATCATGGTGTAGGGTCTTATCACATTCTACTAACTTTCAAGAGGGAAAAGGACGTCTAGAGTTAATGAAATCCTCCACATAAACTTCCAAATCTCCCCATCCATAAATAAAAAGAAGTTTAGAATGGATGCAAGAAGGGAGATGGTTTGAAACATGGTACACATACCACCATCTTTTAATGCATGACAACACCATATGCTGACCGTCTCACAAAGGCTTGGTGAAATATTTTGGATCATCGGTTGTATGTTTTTCAAGTTACTCGTAGTATTAATTAATCAATAGGATGATTATGTGTACACATTCAACATGGAATGATTAAAGTTTGATCTCAACAAAGTCCCAGAAGAAGATGTCATCATGTTCTACTACCACAAACTCTGATGCATGCCCTCCTACATGCACACAACTTTTGAAAACATGATCAACACATGATTTTAGTCACCATTCTACTACCTAAGGCACACCCTATGACAACTACAAACCCAAAGATTTATATATAAAACCTACCTTGGATTTAATACTTTTAAACAATAAAGATTCTGGGTATGGAATCTACAATAGATAGGGGGGATGTTTTACCCCATTTTGGGCTAGCTAAACATCAGACAACATATTAGATAATTTGGAAAAAATTCCATTCCCATTTGAAAAATGAGATAACGATGAACTTATCCAAGATTTTATCAAAACCCGAAAGATCTTTAAGATTAGAATCTAATATCTAAAATCTCCAACAAATTTAGAGTTAGTATGCTCAAGATATGGCCAAAACTATATTGAAAAGTTGATTATCTTATTTACACGAGAGATGGCTTGTATAATAAGTGTCATAATCAAAGGAGAATCCCCCTTTGTGCCAATTGAGTCTTGTCTATCTACTTTCTTTTTTGTTCTCTAGTCTTGTATGAGAGAGTGTGTTGTTGAGAGCAGTGTGCATTATTCTTGGTGTGCATGTGCCTCTTGTCCATTCTATGAGAGTGATCAAGAGTGAGAGGAGTGAGAAGGAGAAGAGGCTAGCACAAACTAGTGGATCTTGGAGTCTTTTAGAAATCAGTAAATCCTTGGAAGTGTACGTGGAGATCCTTATGGTGACAAACAAGGAGTGGGATTCAGAGGGAAAGAAGCTAGGACCAACTAGTTGATCTTGAAGTCTTTGAGAGAGATACGAGTGCAGGAACCGGCAAGTCCCCCCAATAAGTTAAGGTAAGCATCACTTGATGTTTGAGTAATCTTATAAAGAGTGGTGTAAGCTATAACATTTTTGGCGATGCTATCGGGAGAATCTCCCTTTATGCCAATTAAGTCTTGTTTATCTATTGGCTTTCTTGTGCACTAGTCTTGTATGAGAGAGAGAGTTAAGAGTAGTGTGCATGATTCTTGGTGCATGTGCCTTTTATCCATTGTGTGAGAGTGACCAAGAGTGAGATGAGTGAGGGCCCTTGAAGGTGTATGCAGAGCTCCTTATAGTGATAAAAAGGACTAGGATTCAAAGGCAAAGAAGCTAGCACCACCTAGTGGAGCTTGAAGTCTTCAAGAGATATAAGCTTTGAGGAATCAGCCCCGATAATAAGTTATGCATGACTTGATGTTTAAGCAACTTACAAAGAGTGGTGCAAGCCATAACATGAGGATTGCACACCTCACAATTTTTAAGACATGCACATGTTTTAGGTATATATAACTCAACTTAGATATGGTATTCAAACTTGGAATCTTGATACGGTGCTTGCTTTTCTTTGCCAACTCCAAGCAAGCACATGCCAAGTGAAAAAGCCTATTAGAGAGGTAATGCTCTCCATTCTTTGCACATTTAATTCTTGTGGAAGGTGTCTTCACTTTCTAGGCTTTTGTGTCACATGTTGAATTGGGAACTCTATTTGAATAATGGGTATCATTACACTTGGCCAACTTCACCATGTAATCGCGATATTCCTCTTGGATCCACTCCTTTTCAAACACAACTTAGGCTGCTTCTTCTTTTTTTTGAAACTGTAGAACTTATATTAAGTCTTTACCACACCAAGTACAAAATAAGAAATATATTATTAATAGCCCATATGTGGTTGGTTTATTTGTATTATCATGCAATAATGATGATATTATTAATAGCCCATATGTGGTTGGTTTATTTGTATTATCATGCAATAATGATGATATTTTTCCCTTGAGGTGTATTCAAATTGAGCCAAATTTGCACAAATTTTAACTTCCAAGTTCTCTTCTTCCCACTAAAATGATAGTATTATAACCTCATTTTATAACTAGAAAGTGGGTTCAAAAAACAAGGGTACAAAACAAGATTATTTTCTTGATCATGCAGCCACATAAAAGATCATCATTGCTAATCAATAAAGATTAAATCCAAGTAAATGAAAGTTAGTGCAACATTCATGGCTACTGCGCTGCAAGAATATCAACTTTTGTGCACATGTGGTGAATTCAAACTTGTACCCTTAGGGAGTGGGACCACTAACTATCACAAAACTTGGTAGTTATTTTTACAAATTTTACTAATAGTTACTAATAAAGTGGTTTTTCCTCTCATTAACATGAATTTTGACTTCAAATGTCTCTTCTTCCCACTAAAATTACAATGTTATAACCTCATTATAACTAGAAAGTGGGTTTAAAAAACAAGGCTACAAAATAATATTATTTTCTTAATTATGGAACCATGTAAAAGATCATCATTGCTAATCAAGTAAAGATTGAATCTAAGTAAATACAAGTTAGTAAATCATTCATGCCTACTGCAAGATTAACTTTCATGCACATGTGGTGAATTTGAACTTGCATCCTTAGGAAGTGGGACCACTAACTATCAAAAAACTTGGTTTCTATAGCTGTATTTGGTAGTGGTGTGTGAACACACTAGAACCAGTCGGGGCACTTTTTCCTCTTTAGGAGGTTTTTTTGTTGTGCTAGTATATAACCATCTTGGGGTATACTTATCATGTTTGTATAGCACACATTCATTATCTATCTATCATCTCATTATATTCTCCCTTGAGCTTCTCCACTCTGTTTGTGTGTGTGCGCACGCGCACATTCCTGCAACCTTGTTTCCAACATTTGGTATCAGAGCATACACTCCTCGCCCTTGTTTGTTGATGTCACCTACCCTTGACCACGAGTTACTTGTCTTCTTGAATCGGATCAAGGATCCCTTCTAGGAGAGGAAAGAGTTCCTTGAAGCATCCAATACTTTTAGCAGTCATATTTCCATTCTAGGCAAGTTTTGGGGGCCGTTAGCACGGTTTTTGATTTTTTACAACCATCTTTGGGGACTAGATTTACACTGCTCTTCATCGAATTTTGTAGTAGTATTATTAGATCTACTACATACGAGTGTGTAGGTATACGTAAAAGCATCATCAAACACTCACCACACTGGATCTTGTCTATGAGCTACACTTTAGCGACATTGATCTCTACATCACGAGTTAAATTTCTACTCACTCTACTCTGTTTTTCTTTCATACACCTTGCAAGTCTCTATGGCCTTATTAGCAGCCACCTTGGTTGCATCAAAGCATCATTTGTAGGTTGCATGATCACTTGCTTGGGTATTATCAGAAATGGCAGCAGTGATGTATTTCAGATGTTATCCCCCGCTGAGGATAAGATTGACAGGACCAACTACCAATTATGGTCCTATATTATGCAGCATGTATTAGTAACCAAAGTGCTATGGAACGTTGTGGTTAGTACTCAGAAATGTCCTCATTCCTTTGATGAACATGATGCAGAAGGAACATTTAAAGACACGGACTCAATTTCACATGATATGTTACCACAGGATAGTATACCGCCTATGCAGGAACAAACAAAGTGGGATGGAAGAGATCTGCAGGCTCATACATTGCTTGCTTTGTCAGTTAAGAAGAGTATCATTCCTCGTATTTGGTCATGCAAGATTGTTAAAAATTCTTGGGATGCTACCAAGAACGTAATGAAACACAAGTTTCTTATCTACGCAAGCAATTAGAGTTAGATCATTTGAAGGAGGGAGAATCCATGGACAATTTCCTCACAAAAATCAAGGATTTTAAGGGGAAGTTAGCTAGTGTTGATGAAGTATGTCTTGACAGTTCATTAGTGCCTATTGTCTTGAATGCATAGCCATACTCGTTTCAAAGTTTTACTTCTACCATCAAACTCATGATGATGAAAGGTAATCCAAATGTCTTAAAGTTTGAGGAGTTGGTATCTGTGCTCTTGCAAGAAGAGCAATCCATGCAAAAAAGATCTATTATGTGTATCGGAGATCAAACTTTTGCTACCAATCAACAAAGAGGCAAAGGAAAATCCTTTCCTCATTCAGGATAGTTATAAGTTGAAATGAGAGTCATTGGGTAAACTTGCAGATAAGGAAGGCGTCAAAGAAAAAGGGCAAATGCAATTATTGCAGGACACCTAGTCACTACATCAATGAGTGTAGGAAGCAGTTCGAGAAGGGGGAAAAGAAAGACTCAAGTATGGCTATAGTTGATGCGTCAGCATTCATCTAATGTAGAAAACAATGAATCTACAAACTATGCACACGATGATCGGACTTTCATTGTGTAATGTAATTTTGACCCTCTGCATGAGGATGTATGCATGAGGATGTATGCATGGTTGTTATTACATATGTACATGTCTAGTATTTTGACAGTGGTGTTAGTAAGCACATTACTTCTCCATAATTTGTTCTCAATACTTGAATCTGCTGTTACACATGTGCAAGCAACTCCTCATATCACTTAAAGGAATTAGCAAATATGTTCTCATTTCTGCAAATGGTAGAACAATCATGCTCTCAGATGTATTATATGCACAGGGATCAAGAAGAACTTGTTATCTATCTCTGCCACCATTACTAAGGTTTGCTTAGTGGTTTAGTTTGTGGATGACAGATGTATTGTTCACGATCACAGTGATAGCAATACAGTTGTTGCTTTCAGTACTTTGGCTCATGGCCTTTATAGGCTAGATGCATATGAAAGGAAAAAGCATGTTGTATGTATAGTTTCTACCACAAAGGCAATGGGTGATGCTAAGCTATGGAATGCATGCTTTCATCACTTGAACTTTGGCAGTTTGCTATATTTGTATAAGCATGACATGGGGTTTGAGCTGCCACATCTTGAAGCCCCTATCAAACATGTTTATGAGGGTTGTATTCTTGGAAAAATACAATGGAGTATCATTTCCCAAAGATGGTTAAGTTAGAGCTATCCAAAAATTGTAACTTATAAACAATTATATATGTGATCCTATGAGGACACCATCTATTGAAAGCTACCTCTGTTTTGTCACACTCATTAATGATCATTTTAGACATACCTGGATATATCCATTGAAATAGAAATCAAAGGTTTTTATGCTCTTTAAGCACCTTGTTGCTATGGTTGAAAATGTTTCTGCATGTAAGATTGGTACCCTTTGTACTAATCGAGGGGGGGAGTATACGTCTAAGGAGTTTCATTCATACATGGTTGATCATATGATAAAACAACAATATATTGTGCCCTATACACCTCAGCAAAACGGTGTAGCTAAACACAAAAACAGGTCTCTCATGGAGATGGCATGTCGTATGGTCAAAAGTCAGGAGTTACCTCATGGTTTCTGGCTAGAATAATAGCTCTGTGCAACATATGTTTTGAATAGGTGTCCTACAAAGGCTTTGCATACAATTATGCCTTTTGAATCTTGGAATGGTAGAAAGCCCTCTATGTCTCACTTACACATTTTTGGTTGTCTTGCTTATGCCTAAGCAAATTCGCCAGCAAGCTTGACGATGGTAAAATTGACGATAAGGCTATTAAATGTAATTTTGTGAGGTATAGCACGAAAAGTAAAGGTTGTCGTCTCTATCATCCTGCTACCAAGCGGATTCTTGTGAGTAGAGATGTATTTTATGGAAAATGTAATTCAAACCTTGCTTTTGTGTAAAAAATAGAAAAATGTAATTCAACCCTTGCTTTTGTGTAAAAAATAGAAAAATGTATGTTCATAGAACATATTCTACACTCTCCTTCCATTGTTCAATTAAGGACATATTGATGTGGAGCATTTGGATACTCAAAGGAATGCTGAAAATCAGCCCACACTAGCTAAAAGTCAGCATGTCTTTCTGCCCACCACGGATCAGCCTATTGATGAGGCAAATGTGGGTGATGCGGTTGATGAGGAAAGAAGGGAAGTTGAGAAGTCAAAAAGTATTCCAAAATGGCTAGTGAAAGCACTAATGTGACAATAAATTGGCCACTCCTTTGTCTATTAGCAGAACACGCACAAGTTCTCATCATGCATCTCATGTTGACGACGTAGGTCATGCTCTTATTGTGCTAGTTTATGTAATGAAGAGGAGGAACCTGTCTCCTTTGATAAAGCAAAGGAATCAAAACAATCGATGATTTATATACAGTTTAAATATGATACTTTACATAAAAATGGTTGCCTCATGGCAAGAAGACCATTAGCACAAAATGGGTTTATGCTTTCCGATGAGGCTCTGAGCGCATCGACTTATGTATTCATGTATGTTCAACATGTGTCTCATGGACCCGTTATGGTCCTTCGAAGACAATAATAAAATTTCATTTCATTTTCATTTCTCTCTCTCTCTCTCTCTCTCTCTCTCTCTCTCTCTCTCTCTCTCCCCCTTTGTATATCCCCCTCTATCCCTTTCTCTCTCCCTGCCACCATTCATCCTCGGTCTATCTCCCTTTCCCTTGCTATTGTTCTCTATCCCTCTTTCTCAAGCTCTCCTTCAAACTCCGTCTCTCTCTCTCTCTCTCTCTCTCTCTCTCTCTCTCTCTCTCTCTCTCTCTCTCTCTCTCTCTAACATTTTTGCTCACCACTCAACATTTATTTCCACACCTCCATTCTTCCCCCTCTCTCTCTCTCTCTCTCTCTCTCTCTCTCTCTCTCTTCCCATGTCTCTCTCTCTCTCTCTCTCTCTCTCTCTCTCCCTCTCTTCCCATGTCTTTCTCCCTCTCTCTCCCTCTTCTCATGCTGTCTCCCCCTCTATCAATCCTTGTCCCTTTCTCTCCCCCTTGCCACCTCTCTCTCTCTCTCTCTCTCTCTCTCTCTCTCACGTCATCTCACCACTCATTCCTTTCCACCTCTCTGTACTTCATTTGTCTCCATATCTCATGCTACAGAGATATTACATTCTTGTTCCTTGCATCACAACCTTTCACACAAACCTACATCGTGCTAAAAATACATATAATTGGATGGCTCACTCTCTCTCCCTCTCTCACAAACACTCATTTAACTATAAAATAGTTCTAAAAAGTGTTGTATATTTCTCCATCAGATACTATTTTTACAACTGATCAAGTGGCAATAGGGCATGTGCAGCCCCTTTAACATCGAGCTCAACACAAACGACATTTCTCCCAACATGTTTGCATACCCTGGCCAAATCACATGTTCCACCAAACAAGTCAAGGATAACATCCCCTGGTCTTTTCATGGAATCCAATATGTGTTCCCATGTCTATCAAGCACATTGCAAGTCTCCTAGACATATAAACAAAAAAAAATGCCTTAAATTTATGCACTTTGGGACTCATGAATGGGGTCTATTTTAGAAATTTTTCTTACCTCTCCATGGCTTCCCGTTGTTGTCTCGTATCCATTCACTTTCTTCACAATCATAAAAAATATGGTCAACTTATGGAGCATCATACTGCAGTGCAGCGCCTTCTCTCATGAAAGTCGTTCATCACAAGTGTCCATGTCTGTAAACAAACTCAAAACAAATGAAAACCACTACACATGTCAACCATACATTGCACGTATTCCTAGATGCTACCAACCTCATATCATTTCAACTTCGGTCTTGCACCTTATGGTCTACATGAATTGCAGCTACCAATCCCTTTCCATAGCAACGTTGGACAAATGAACTGCACTCTACATAGTGCCTATACTAACTAGTGTCCCACTGTCACACAAGAGTTTGCTAGCAATGTCAAAGAAGTACTCCTCATCCCCTGGAGTATATCGATTCCAATCTTTCATCCTAGCCCTCATTCCAAACACATCACCTCTAGTGGGCAGTTTTGCCACGATTAAGTCACATGCTACTGGCTGCCTTTCTCCTCCCACGAGATACCCTATTTCTAATTGGTCGAGTGACCCCAATGCTCCTATACTACACTAAAAGTTTAGGATTCCACTATCCTCCATTAATTTAGCAGCTATGTCTATCGGATCAGCACAAGCAAGACTTTACCGAGGGCTATCAACTCTGTTCACATCATGGTTCCTTTAATAAATTTATGATTCATATACATGTTTCTCGTGCTCGTATAAGACAACATCACCATTATATAGTACCTTTTGATTTTGGTTTCACTATACCAAAATTTGATGCACCCATTAGAAGAACCAGTTGCTCTCCTACTCTGTCAAACATAAAAATATTTTACTATCCATGAGACCTTTTGTAAATGGTCAATGTTACGTTTGCACTTACTTTTTCCCTGGGAACGGGAGGCTTAGCATCGTCATTGCTCTCACTATGCTCCTCTACTACTAGAGTAGCTCTATTTGTCATAGTGTTTTATATTATATCACATTATTCCAAAATTGTGAATCAAACATCATCAACAAAGCGTACCTTAGGTTTTTTATTCTGAAATGCATGTTATCATTCTTCATCCATGCATGTACTTACAATCTTTGAACCACATACGACACTCCATCACTTATACTCATCCGTATGTTAGAGGTTTGCTTGTAATTACAATGTGCATAGTAACTAGGCTTAGGTGTGTCAGCTCTGCGTGTTAAGAAGGAAAACCTCTTGATCTATTGAAACAAAGCAGTGAATCCTCATTATCACATGTAAACCAATTTTCTTTTCTTGAGGGATTCTCATTTTTCTTCCCTATGTAATAAATCCAATGGTTGTATATTTTTACATTGTGAGTGGGTCCAACATCAATCATCCTTTTCTAAAGCACAATAACTTACTTTGGTTGCATGGTTGTTGATCCTTTTCTTCTCTTACAGTACAAATTCTTCTTGCTCCTCTATAGGATACTTTCCACAAGGGAAGTCTAACCTCCAAGGATAAGTTTGAAATATATCCTTCTCCCAAAAATATTGGCATGCAAATTTGTGTACATTGTGTCATTGGAGGACCTATCCATCCAAGAATTGATGATTGAGGGCATTGTAGGTATTTCTTGAGATGAAATGCATGCTCTTAGCCACCAAAAAAGTTTACAAATTGTAGGTTGTGTACAATGCATATTCTCCCGTACTAGAAGTCGAAAGCTTGGTCAACATGAAAGTACCTAAATAAGCATCTCTTGGATGCTTGCTTCAATCCAGGCTACCTATCAATTGTGAAGGAAGACTTCACTCTCTCGATTAGCTCGTCAAACGCACTATTGAAGTACTTCCTTTTCGTTTCGAGTATGGTGACAGAATGTGTCGGGCAATTTCATTTTGTAGGTCGTCTCTATATTCCATATGGTAGAGGTGCTTTGTTCTAAAATCTGGCTCCACATCACCCCTCTTTTCAAGAACCTCCTGAAGTCTTGTGTGTCTACAAATGTTGTTCAAAATTCTAAAAGTCAGTACAACTCCTAGACGGGAGATCATCATCACTACCTTGGTGATTGCACTTAGCACGAGGCACATAATGCACGACCCTTGTGTCCTTGTTTGCATCCTTTAGTAGGTACAATATATGACACTTATTTTGCAAGCCCTAGAGTTGAGCATGTAATAGAGTACACCGTGTCTTCTATCAAGCCTTTTGTCTTGTTATCCCAATTCACTTGCACTTGCAAACTACACAAATAGTACACATTACATGTTGCTTTGTGGTCATACAAGCTTGGTGAATAAACAAGGAGAAGATACAAACTTGAAGAAATCTTCACCATTAATTGGATCTTCCATCATGGCAAGTCTCTTGGTTTCTTTCCGAGACCTTGCATCATTTCGTAAAATGCCTCTCTCCATTTACTTTGAAAGGTGTGAGGATCCAAACAATCCTTCTGCTAGAAAGTTTCACCTAGACTGGCCTAGTAGTCATTTTACAAGTATGATATTTCACGGCTTTAGATTTATAGCTCAGTTATAAATGTTCAAAAGCCGTCCAAATCTAGAAGAGCCCGCTCACCTGGAAAATAATTTATGAGAGAACTAGAAAGGGATAGTTGTACCAAGGTCACCGACCGCCACCATGAGACTCCTTCTCCATATGTAAACCTCCATCCTTTTCCTGTCCTCTAGTGAGGCCCAGCGAATCAACGTGTCTTTGTTAGCACATCCTAGTGCACGGATCGTGCATATCTTATCCATCACCGTGGAGGGCACCTATCCATTCTCATTAATGCTGCAAAAGCGAGAATACTCTATTTTAGTGAAGTTACATACATCTTAGTCTATCGAGATATATCTTAGAAAACTCACTGTTAATTCGAATGGTCACTGAAAACACCTCTCCTTCTTCATGTGTGGAAACATCTAATAGGGTAGCCTCGACAAATGGATGTCTTGAATTGTCGTATGTGAATGCTGCATTGAAATTGTTTCAATATGCAAAGCTATAATCTATGCATGATGCGAAGCAATTATAACAACATTATGCACTTTTGATTTCTTCCATCCAAGAGCATAATAAGTGGTTTCCATCCCAGACATAAAACACTTTTCGAGATAAGAACTCCCACTCCATCCCTTTGATTTGATCCTCAATCTCTTGGTTCTTTCTCTCCCATATCTCATCCCACACCCCTTTGTTAGAAGGCAAGCACTTACTATAGAACATATGAATGTTCCTTTTGTGCGCATGTAGCCATGGTTGAAAAACTCGACACATAGTTTCATGTACCATGCATTGACCCAACGGATGGATGGATTCACTACCAAATGGCAAAGTGGAATCAATGGAGTAAGCGTGATTTTTTAATTTGAGAAAGACAATAAGATTAATAGTCTCTTTGACTCATGGGAAGAGAGCATGTCATACCGTCAGTCTATCCAAGACCTCTTGTAGCATGTCGACATGCAGTTTGTTGCTACCATAGTTTTGATAACAATTTATTGCTCATCTTCATCCTGATCATCCTCACTCACCACTGTTTGAGTGACACCCTTGCTGGCTTTTGGTTTTCCTTCTATCTCCACTTGTGCTGCTTTCCCTTTTCTTCTGTCTTTTGGCTTCTTGGTGGACCAGCTCTATGTTATCACTATCACTATCACTGTCATCTTCACTCTTTTTCCTACCTCGCTTTCTAGATGACGCTGGCACTTTCACCATGTAATCCTCATCACTATCTTGTGTTTTCTTTCTTCTCTCTCTCTCTTTCCGGTTGTCTTGATTGTAGGGGCCTTTGTGATTATTGTGTGAGGACTTTTGGATGTGCTCTGTGAGTATCAACACGAGATGTATGTACTATACTCGCATCTCCTTTAATCTGCTTGCTTCCAATTAGTAGTCAAAATAATCTACACAAATCACAAAAATGACACTAACAAAGTATACTTACCAAGTTAACTTTTTCCCATATCACAAATGAGTTCATGATGTCATGCAACATATACATGTCACCCCGCTCAATTGGATATTGCAAGGGAATGCTTGAGACAACTCTCAACCATAACTCCCACATTGCCTTCTGAAATAGGTTGAGAATGCACAGTTTGACTTGTGGATGTGTGCATCTAGACGACCTAACCTTCCTTCCCGTAAACATAATGGACACTTCGTCATTACACACAAATTCCTGATGACAAGTAAAACAAATCACTACGCTATTATGCACAAACACAAGTTCTTGAAATGTACCATTGTAGGATCAAATAATACTATCGTTATCTCTACTTTGTCCATGTATCATCTCCCAACTATCCAACATGATCAATGATGCTAGCCATTTAGAAAACACAGCTTGTCCAAATAGACACAAATATATCAAATTAATTATGTACATCAAATTATAACAAATAAAACATTTCACACTATACAAATATAAAAAATAATAAAACTTTAATATTTTCGTATGTTTAATTAAATAAATAGTATTTTTGAATAACATATTTTTAATAAATTAAGATATTCATATTATAACATTTTTTAAACACAAATATAACAAATTGCTTATGTGCATCAAATTTTAACAAATAAAATATTTCAAAAAAATATAAATATTTATTGTGTAGCAATTATTAAACAAAAATATAACAAATTAAATAAGTATACTGGATTATATTAAATTTATACAAATAAAACATTTAAAAAAATAAAAATACCTGATAGAGGGAAGGAAGAGGAGTGCAAGGCAAGGGAGACGCGAAGAGGGAGAGGAGAGGGGGCACGAGGAGAGGAGAAGAGGGAAGGCAGAGGAGTGCAAGGCGAGGGAGAGACATGAAGAGGGATAGGAGAGGCGTGAGGAGAGAGGACAGGAGAGGGGCGAGGAGAGGATAAGGGGGAGAGGGACCCCCCTTTATAAGTAGGGGAGAGACTCAAGGAAAGGATAGGGGGAAGACGTGTGAGGAGAGGATAAGGGGGAGAGGGACCCCCCTTTATAAGCGGGGGAGAGGCACGAGGAGAGGATGGGGGGGGGAGAGGTGAGTAGAGGATAGGGGGGGGAGAGGTGCGAGGACAGGATGGGGGGGAGAGGCGAGTAGAGGATAAGGGGGGAGAGGCGTAAGGAGAGGATTGGGGGGGAGAGGCGTAAGGAGAGGATTGGGGGGGGGGAGGAGGTTAGTAGGCGGATAAGGGGGGAGAGGCACGAGGAGGGGTGGGGAGGGAAGAGGCACGAGGAGAGGATAAGGGGGAGAGGTGCCCCCTTAATAAGGGGGGGAGAGAGGCACGAGGAGAGGATAAGGGGGGGAGAGGCGAGAGCACAAGAGGAGAGGATAAGGGGGGTAGAGGTAGGAGCACAAGTAGAGGATAAGGGTCCCTCCCCCCCTTAGCCTCTCCTTGCACCTCTCTCTCCCTTATCCCCTCCTCATGCCTACGCCTGATCCCCTTTAGTGCTTAAATTTGAAGCCCCAAACAAGATTTCGATACATTTTGGGCTTCAAATAATGCCCTATGTTTTGGCCAAGTTTGCAAGTGTGAAGTCTAATTAATATATTAAATCTTCATAAGCATCCGAAATATTTTTTATACAAACCTTGGGTTCAAGGCACTTAAATCTTGTTATGTTTATTAAGTTTTTTTATCACGTCAAAAATGGGAATAGTGTTGGGGTCCACATGCTTTTTAGTTTTTGGGCTCATGATTTTCTTTAAAAAGGCAAGAGAGATCATTCTTTATCACTTCAAGGGGGTGGTGGGTTGTGGCCACCCCCTTGTGCCTCCCACCTCCCACAAAGAGCTCTCTCAACCAAAGCACTGTAATATTTTTTGTGGTAGGTACCAGCTAGGAAAAATAGCTGCAAAAGAAAAATGAGCAGCTAAAAAATTAAGTAGAAGTTTGGAAAAGGATATTCACTCTCCTGAAAGGGGATGGAAAGAAGCTAGTTGCGTGGGAAAGAACTCGTAATATACAAAGGGTCATCAATGGACCTAATCCCCGACGAGAAGCTAAAAGAGCATGCATGGGTAGCAAACAAAGAAGCTAGAGGAGAAGGAGAATGACGAAGCCGTGCACAAATACCCTCTCTGAATTTTGGTATTTTTAATAATTTTAATAATTTTTAGGCGATTTAGGTTTTGGGTGATTGATCAAGTTTCATTGCACACTTGTCTTTGAACTAATATCTATTATAAGGGAATATACAATAGCATTGGAATGCTTCCTTTAAGACCTTCCCACATGTAGATTCAATTTTTTGGCTTGGATGTAAAATATAGTGATTCCTTTCTAGCACACCTTACTAAAATGAATAGTATAATGAAATAGTTAGCTCCCATTGGGGTACCCATTAAAGAAAAAGATGCCAACCATATTGTTGAAAAGCATGACCATGGTTTAGTCCATTAGCAGTGGCTACACCCAAAAATCTTCCTGAACCAACACTTGAAAGTGTAGAAGCCATGTTAATGGAAGAAGACAAGAGAACTTGAGGGAGGACTACCATGGATACATTGAGTGAGGAGAAAGATTTCTTCTCAAAAGGACCAAGGACTTGAGAAAGGGACCCAAGATCAAGGTCACTTGTCACTACTGTGGGAAAGTAGGACATATGGCCAAAGATTGCTCGCATAAGAAGCAAACTGAGGAGGCCAATGTGATGACCAAAGAAGGAGGTGTAGACCCTCATCACATTGAGGAACGTAGGCCTAATGAATACATGTAAGGTATAGACCCTCATCACATTGAGGGGAAGTGTTAGAAGTCAAGTGATGAAGGGTGCAACCATTTGGACATCAAGGGGGAGCATTTAGCCTTAGTAGATGGGGAGAAGAATTAGAAGAAATGACAATTTATGGTCCAAAGGTTAAAGAGCATGTAAAGGTAGCAACAAGTGGAGCATTTACCTAGCCAAAGAAACTCATGGAGTGTAACCATGGAGTTGGTGGTTAGATTCAAGGGAGATAGTTTGGGGGCCAATTAAGCATGACTAGAGATTATCCCCATTGAGGTAATCACATGTACTCTTAGCCTATTTAAAGATGCCCAAGATAATGAAAATTGTGTGCTTTTAATCTATACTCTCATTGTGCCATTTTTGCTAATCATTTTCTTAATCTTTATTAGCACTTAGAGTATGCCTAAACCATGGCCTTAGTTATTTTTGATCCACCACGAGCTCCCAACTTGCATTCAAGTACATATAGTAGTCTTACGCATGCATTATGATTGTTTTTTAGAAATCAAATAGTAGTCTCTATATGACTTTAATAGCAACCATTTAGGCTGCCATCATACACTATACACCTATTATAATAATGCTATAATATAATGACTTATGCATGCTATAATAATAGAAATCAATTATTAATATGCGATATTATAACGGACTTAGTCATAACAAATGTGTAGTAGTCTTACACATGCTTTTTATGATTTCTTTTTAGTAATCAAATAGTAGTCTCTATCACTTTCATAACAGGCATTTGTGCTCATTCGTGCCTTAGACTACCATACATGTATTACACAATAGTTCCACCTACTACTATAATAATGCTATATAGAAATTTATATATGATTTATGATTGCCATAAGAGTACTTTTATAACATGCTTTATGATTGCCATCATAAGACTACTATATAGCAAGCATTACCTACTATTTGATTGTTGCTATATATACTAGTCTTTGCATATACTATGATTGCAATGATTGTTATTTAGTAGTAATATACTAGTCTTCTCTACATATGATATATTTCATCTTATTAACCTTCAAAGACATATGTTCTATGTTCTATGTTCTATGTTCATTGCATGCTTTTCTAGATAACAAAGAGAAGACGTATGAAGAGGCTAGTCTACATTATAACTTATGTAAGAATGTTATTGAATGTAAACAATAACATTCTCTAGATAACAAAGAGAAGACGTATGAAGAGGCTAGTCTACATTATAACTTATGTGAGAATGTTATTGAATGTAAACAATCATTCAGGGTTTCTTCATGTCTTCATATAATTATAGATAGACAACATCAAGATCTTTATATACTTTAGATAGGAAAGTACAAGACCTTTAATTTGAAACTTACTTAGGCTGTGGTTTCTCATTCTCTATGTAGAGGGCTTAAAAATATTATTGCTTCCTTGTAGACATGTATACCACTTTCATTCCTTGTGACTATTATGCATAGAATTTAATGTATGCTTGTAGAAAGGTCAATCCGTGAGAAAACCAAATGCATGCTAGGGGGTAAATAATGCACAATTTAAAGACATCTATCTACACTAGTAAAGGTCAATCCCTGAGAACACCAAATGCATGCTAGGGTAAATAATGCATAGTTTAAGAACATCTATCTACACTAGTAAAGATTTATTTTAAGGCTCATATCTTGCAATTTTTATTACACTTTTGTATGTTGTCGATGTGATGAAGTGTGTTTTTCTTTCTAGGCACATGTGATGAAGATGAACATGTGCATTCCATGTTCTCTAGAGGTGGCCATGATGAAATAGAATATAACACAGATCAAATAAGCGATAAGTTATCTACCATCTCTCACTTTATAACCTTATTTCCCGTTGCTAAATAAGAAATATTTGTAAAATATTGTTTACCAAACCTCTAATCAAAAAACTTTTTCTAGAAGAGGGGTGTTTATTAAGGTAAACAACCCAAAGAGGAGGCTTAGTGAGGAGGGGGTGTTTACGAGATATGTAGAAAGAGGGGGTGTTTATGGAGGTAAACCACCCAAAGAGGAGACTTAGTGAGTTGGAGTGCCTTCAATGGGGTGACCTTTATGAAACATCAATGGCGACTCCTCTTAGACGACTAGTATCTATACCACTACCTTAATATGCATACCATCAATTTTTCTAAAAGAGGGGGTGTCTATTAAGGTAAACAACCCAAAGAGGAGGCTTAGTGAAGAGGGGGTGTTTATGGGATATGTAGAAAGAGGGAGTGTTTGTGGAGGTAAACCACCCAAAGAGGATGCTTAGTGAGCTGGAGTGCCTTCGATGATGACTTTTATGAAACATCAATGGTGACAACTTAAATGACTGGTATTTTATCTATACCACCACCTTAATCTGTGTGCTACTCCATAAGTTATATAACAATATATGCTTGTCATGTTTAACATTGTCTCTCCCAAACTTCCAATTAGAAGTCTCCTTATCACAATGGCAGTTTGTAAATGAGGGGAATAATTAAGATGCCTATACCATGGACCAAAGGATTGGTGTGAAGAGCCAAACAATATGGGAGATCCTACGATGACAAATAATGTAACATGGTAAGAAAATATTGTTGGTGTCTGGTCAGGACCCGAAACTTATGTGGATCTCCAGACCACCTAGCCGGCTAATGCAATAAGCCAATGCTAGGACGTTCTGCCTAAGTGCGGGGAGAAGCACGATTACAATACATTCTTCCATATCCAGACAGGAATAACTTAACACAAGATTGAACACTAAATAGACAGAGATGAATAGATAGAAAGCAACAATAAGACAAGGTCCAATCCATTCTTGAGTATTACAGTACAATGCCTTAGAAGAACTCTGCTCATGAACTGCTCACTCAACCCTCCTGTGTCCCTAGTGAGTACTATTCCTCTCCTCAGGGCCTAAGTAGACCCGACATGAGTCTCTCTATCCAAATAGTAATGCACTCTCTCCTACAATCTCAGCTCGGGAAACTAGATCCACTCTAACTCTTCTTTCCCCTTATCTGAATAATCCCCCTTTTCCATTACAACTACGGGTACTACTCATTCATCAAGAAGCTGTCTCCCTTTTCCATTCTACTTGTTGACTCCATTAAAAAGGAAACATGATAGACACAAGATAGCTCATGATATATTTTAAAGGATAAGGCATAAACAATAAATGATATTTTAGTATAGAAGTCTCATTATAGTAGATATTTTCTTGCTAATGATAAAGAATGTTGCATGATCAAGTGTATGAAAATAAGCTAGCTACCATAGTTTTTCATGTAAAGTAAAATCAAGTCACTTGCTCTCATCTTAGGTTGCATATTAGTAATCAAAGTTTAGAAATTCCACAACCATGATCAAGTGTAGGAAAATAAACTAAGCATCAAAGATCTCCATGTATAGTAAAATTAAGATACCACAGTTTCCATGTATAGTACTTAATCAAGGTACCATATTTTCCATGTACCATAACCTAGGTAGTATCATAGTTTTTTTTAATGTAAAATCAAGTTTCTTAGTTTTTTATGTATAGTAAAATCAAGTCTCTTACTCTCATCTTAGATTGCAAGCAAAGATTAAGAACTTAGAGTCTCTTACTCTCATCTTAGATTGCATATTTCTTGATCAAAGATTAGTGACACCACAACCTTATTAAAGGCCTTTCAATTTCAGCATGTTTTATAATTTATATTTTTTGTTAATTTTCAAGGTAAAAGCCCTTGCATATCCCATCTCCCTATTGAAATAAAGAATAGTCATGAAAAAAAGGGCATATATGCTTAGATATATCCTTTGTACTTAGATAAAATTAGAAGATATAATTATGTTATAGAAATATAATATATGAATGAAGTTTTACATTTTATTCAAAATATAGCTCAATGATTGTAAAATATTCATTTAATGTCTTAGAAATCTACTAAGCAACTTTTTGAAAAAAAAATCAACCGAGTCTTACTTCATATAAACTTATAGGATGATTATAATTTGAATAAAAATTGCATTTACATCTTAATCTAGTTATAACCAAATTTCTTAAATTTTAAGAAGAAATATTTACTTGCCCCATGAATTTGAGAACATATTCTTAAATTGAACTCACTCTAGACTAAGTTGAATATTTCTTTTTGTGAATCCTACCATCAGTGATATATAGGATTAAAAATGTTATTTATAGATGGTAGAGTTTTTAATAATTATTTTCTTAGGAGTTAAATGTAGCCATGGTGTATTTTTGGATTGAAAATTCAAGTCATAAGAAAGATAAAAATTCTATTTATGAAATCTTAACTCATATTATTTTGGAGGCAAGAAAAATGTCAAATCAATTTCTTTCAATTTTGAGTTTTGAAAAATAACACTTAAGGATGGTTTTTTCCATCACTAAAGGACATAATAAAGAAGTTAAGGCAATTAAATTTTTTACTTTTGATGTCATTATGTATATTAAAATGATTTTATTTGTGTAATCCGAAATTGTCTTGTGGAAAATAAGATATTTATACTTTTATCTTCTTTCTTATTTTGATTTTTTAATTCATAATGCTAACATATTGATTATGTCTTTTAAGAGGATTCCAAAAAGAATAATGATGGTATTCAAGGAAAAACAAGTTGCAAAATGCCATTTGCAAATGGCATCTTGTTTGCTTATGAGTAGAAATGTGGGCATGCTGTTTTCTTTCTTACATATTGATTATGTCTTTTAGGAGGATTCCCAAAAAAGAATAATGATGGTATTCCAAGGAAAAACAAGTTGCAAAATGCCATTTACAAATAAACTCTTGTCTTGCTTATAAGTAGAAATGTGGGCATGTAATTTTCTTTCTAAAATGCCATTAAAATATAGTAGATGTATAAAATGTATATTTATATATTTATACAAAATAAGCATTATATGGTACAAAACTCATTTTTATATTATGTAAATTTATAATATTTCTTATCAACAATATACAACACTCTTAGATTCATATGAACATTTATAATTGTAAATATATATGTATATAATTTAAGAACTTATAAATGAAATAAGAGTTGTTTAATCATCGCGTCTAAATTTGAAAATAAGTAATTTAAGGAGAGCCATCACTTCCAAATTCAAAAAAGGCTCAAAAGATAGGCATTGTTGGATTGTTGAAGATGTTGACCAAACAAAAATAATAATGATATTGTAATGACGTGGCCCACACCCACACCTATGCCCGTGGCCCGCCCGCCCATCCGCTAGCGGAGGCGAGGGACTGGTTTGAAACAGTTATGCCAACCGGTTTCACACTTAAGAGGATTGTCACCAACCCTTTTCTTCGCTCAATAACACTATCATCAATTGCTCCATCCATACTCACAAAACAAAACAAACTACAAGGGTTTGTTTTTCCAATGTGTAAATAAAATATTTAAAACCCCGATAAAATGTGCAAATTATCTAACTTTATTGAGGTGTTTATGGAAATTGAATGCACACCATGTTTTATAGGACATAAGTTTGTGACTTACTCCTATGTTAGCAAGAGCTAATTTATGTTCTAGTCTCCTTTTCTGTTGGTGTCCTAAGCCACTGCCATGCTAGCTTGACTTCCCACTCTTGTTCCTCAAAGTCCATGACCATAGGCACGCTTGAGGTGACTCTCAATTTTCAACCTCTCAATTTAGCTTCTTTGGCCTCGCATTGTGAGCAATGTGTTTCATTTTCACTCTTTGTTTCTTGTCCTCTTTGTAGAGGTGTATTTGATGGAGTGAAAGGTCTAGTCTAACAATTTAGTTTCACAAAACCTCTCCATCTAAAGTTTCTACCCTCACTTCTCCTTGAGGTGTGATTTTTCATACCATAAATTCTCCTTGAGGTGTGATTTTTCATACCATAAAGGGACCAATCATGTATTCTTAAGCTTATAGTTTCCATTCTTCACATTATCACATTCATGAAAATCCTTATCCTTACTATTCTCAAACCATTAGGACATTCCCCTATAATCTCTTCTTATGAAATCCTGAGATGACATAAACGAAAGATTCAAAGGAGTGGTGTTGATGGCAACTTTATATGATGTACGGTAAGCCCGTAAAGTAGCTAGGAGCATTTTCTCCTGTTCCTTGAGACTAGCTTCTACCATAAATTCGTTAGAATTATGCAATAAGGCATAGACTTTTGTGAGATGCAAGGAACTATTCAAGCAAAAAGGCCACAATTTTATTTAAGTGAGTTTCATAAGCACTCCCATGTAGATCCAAACCTAGTGGAGACATTCCCATACAAAAGTTTATGTGAGTTTCATAAGCACTCGCATGTAGATCCAAACCTAGTGGAGACATTCCCGTACAATTTTATTTAAGTGAGTTTCATAAGCACTCGCATGTAGATCCAAACCTAGTGGAGACATTCCCATACAAAAGTTTAGTAGTGGAACAAGCATTTGCTTTGTGCATTGCTCAGGCTTCAACCTATTTTGTACAGTAGTCAATGACTGCTATAATGTATTGTTTCTTGAGTGGCTTTGGCCATTAATGGTTCTCATATAATCATATTTCTCAAAAAGTTGTTTAGAGATTATATAAATTAGAGGCATTCTCTTTTTTGTTGAGTTATGAAAAACCAGTAACACTCACCACATCTCAATGAGTAGTAGCACCAAACAAAGTAGGGTACCATAGTCTTACTTGAAGAACTTTGCAAGCTCTAGTATTAGATGCATAATGTCTTCAACAATTTCAAAGTGCTCCTATTCTAGGACAAAGACAAAATTGTCTTTATGCATAATCTTCTCATGACAATGTGTTTCTCTATCTTGTATGATTGCCCTGCTATCAATTAAGATATAGGGATCTAGCTTTGTCCTTGTTGATAGATTTATCTTGTGGTAGCCCATTGGCTAAATATTGAACAATCTCATTGCTCCATTTTAGTACATTGCTCACCTTAAAAAAAGGAGCATCAAGAAGATTTTCATAAACTCCTTATAGAGATTCATGACTCATTACATGTGACAAATGATTAGCATGCACATCTCCCTTACACACAATGATTGTGAAGTGGAACTCGATAAAGTTAAGAAGCTATTGTGAATTAAATCCAGCATGACTTGTCAACAAGATATAGAGGAGTTTCATGGTCTACAAACAAAACAAATTTATTTGCCAAAAGATAATGGCAATATTTCTAAACCACATAGACCATAATCCTTCTCTTTTTGTCATGGTGTGGTTTTGTTTTACTTCACTTAGTTTTCACCTAGCAAAGGTTACAAAAGATTCCATATGGTACTCTCTTGGCTATACTAGTACACATCATATTGCAAAAGTAGAAGCATCAATGTGAACATGGAAGAGCATCAAGGTGGAATGGGCACACCAGTTAATACCTTTTTGAGTATCATATATTCTTATTGGTAATCTTTTGTCCACTCAAAGACAATCAACAATTTATTCAAGAGACAAACTATATTTACAAAGAGTACAATAAATTGTTTTCACCCCCATGGTGTTGAGAAAAGAGGTGGAGACACATGTATGTGTCCTAAATTGGCATTTGATCTTGTTATAAAGGTGACTCTCATAAAGGCATGCTATTGCTTCCCTATACACTCAAACACACAAAAGTGCTCCATTCCTTCCCAAAGACTATATCAAGCATAGCATCAAATGCTTTTTAAAATCACAGAGGAGCAATAAGGTGGTTCCTCATGAAGTCTACTTTCCTCTATGAGTACTCTCATGGTGGACTATGTTGTTTATGGTGCTTTGTTTGACCCAAAAACCCACTCAGTCAACTTCCCTTCAAAGGTAGCACTATACATCTCACCTACCATTATGGTATGGTAGTTGGTGAGCCACTTACGATTGCCTCATTTGAAGATAGGCTTGACCCAGTTTCCTTACAAACATAAGAGAAATGCTTCTATTACTACATGATTCATGAGTGCACATATCCACTCCCATGCATGAATTTATCAACTTCAAAGAGAGCTAAAGAATAGTTGATGCTCTCTGATTGACTAACTTAACTTAATGGCACCTTGGCACCTTGTGTCACATCTCTAGGCATGATTGCATTATGCTCAAGTGTAAGGCAACCCTTTGATGTCATAGGTGGAGCATCATCATGCCTGTAGAGTGGTTTGTTATCAACAAATACACCTTTCTATGTGAAATCTCCTATTATATCATGCATGAGACCATGGAACTGTCCCCATGCCTTGTTGGTTGTTTGGTGAACATGGTTGCTTTCTCCCATACTTGGGCTACATCAAAGTGTTTCTATGAAGGTTGAGGAGTTGCATTTTCGTTGCATTCCATGTCAGAGGATGTCACCTTCCCTTAGTCACCATACCAAGGTGTTTGGTAGCTATCTTGATCATGGAAATGAATCCAATTCTCATTCAAGTCCCTTAAGTATGTATGCTCTAAGCAAGGAGCCTAAAGTAGCTACAAAAGCTTTAACCGTGATTGACTCGGAAAAAAAATCATCCATGTGATTGAATCTTGTGATCCTCTCCATTTTTCTATACCACTCTCTTCTTTAAGGCTCATTTTTATATGATATGTATTCCCTTTGCCCTATCGATCACTTTTTGGCTATCACCATAAGCAACAAGGGTGGGAATCTCAACTGAAATTCAAAATTCCCAAGAATATTTCCTCTAAATTTTCTTTGATAGTCTTTTTCTCTATATTCAGCTAAATAGAAAACCATTGCTCTTGCAGATAGACACTGCTGCTTCTCTCTCTCTCTCTCTCTCTCTCTCTCTCTCTCTCTCTCTCTCTAGCACACATAGGCCTGCATCGACTCTATAGATCGTATGTGTACGCACAACCGTGTCTCTGGTTCTCTCTCAGACCTACACCAGCAAGCCGGTCAAGATGTAATTCTCTCCCTCTCTGCGAGTCAACAACCGTTCATGATACTAACTAATGGGGTACTATGAGAAGCTTTCTAAGCGCTCTATTAAATAGTGCATTCTCTCTTGTTCCAAACAATTCAGTACACATCCCTGCATCTTTATTCCTCCCTCATCCTTCAATTGCCCTTTTTTGTCAAAAGAGCACTTGCAAACTTTAGTAAGAGAACAAAAGAACAAGGGATACTTCTTGATGCAATAGAGGTACAACAAGAAAACAACATTTGAAAGATCATGGCACCAATCAATTGTGAACTTTACAGCCCTTTCTAACTGCAATTCATGGCAGCCCATCCATATGCTTTGCCATGCAATGGCTGGGATCACTCATTTATGTATCGTCTTGTCACATACATGATGCATATAGCCTTGACTAGCCATTGAGCAGCACAGCTTGCAAGTCACATGCCAACAAGTGATAAAACATCGACACCTGATGAGTAAAATATCATGCGCAGGAGTACACATTCTACACACAGAGGGAGGGAAAGCTCTCATGAAGGCTCCAAATTGAGAGTAAGTGACTATGGCAACCTCGTAAAAAGCATATAGAAATAGGTATCCAATGTTGACATCAACCAAAAGCCTGAAAACTCTACACACCCAAGTCCACCCCATAGTTTCAAGTGATGGACATCAAGGGGGTAAAAGAAGATACAAAGTTTTATACGTGGCACTTCAACATCTTCTTATCAGCAGTGCAGTCAGACTACATACCTCCACAGTTGTCAATTCCGTCTTTCAAACAAAGAATTGGAGAGTCGGCATTGAGTGAGAGAACTGTCATTACACTGCATAAGGTCCTTCAGCAGGTTTAATTTCATAAACAAGGACGCTATATTACACTGACACCTTCACAGGCTAGCAGGATCAAGAAGACTCTGCTTCTTGCTCCTGCCAAGGTTTGCAAACTGGCTAAGCATCCTCGCTTGATTGAAGTGTCAGGCATGAATATTGCCCAGCTTTTCATAATCCCATGCCTCCCACACTGACAGAAACAAAATGGAACAAAGTTGCTGGGTGGATCCAACAATGCCAAAGCCTCCAAACCTTTGGAAAAAAATGGAAGAGAAGGTCCTGCCAACTGGCCTTTGAGAACTACAACTTGCAGGTCTAACCCAAAGAAAGCCATCGGGGAAAGGCTCACACAAACTTATATCACAAGGTACAGCGGAAATTGAGGAACCTCTTGCATGAACTGCAAAAAGCAATTCATGATTGATTACCATCTTCCCTAGATACCCACCTTTCTTGTGTGCTGAAGATATGTTATAATTTACAGCAGCATTGGGCCTTATCCACATGATATGGGGGCCAGGACATGGGGTACCCCTGCAACGCACGCGGGACATTTTTTACATATATTTCAGAGATAATGTCCACTCCACCACGTGTGGGACATTTTTAACATATACCTCATGGTGTATCACTGCATTACATGTGAGACATTTTTGACATAAATCTCAGAGAGAATCCCCACTCCAGAGGCCCCGTAAACTGCACCAAATGACCAGGGCCACCATCTTTGAATGCATTCCGAGATAATACAGACATGGGAACAGATGCCAGTGCAGCACCATCAGTAGTCAAGTGAGCATGTTGAAGTGATTACAGAACTTGGATTTCGGGAGTCCTGTTGTGTTGTCCCATCCTCCGAGCTACTGCTTGTCTGTCGCTGGATTGGGAAATTGGTCTGCAATCCTATTCCATCTTGCATCTGGAAAACCTCTGAAGGAGACAAAATCTTAATGGACCGCACATTGTTGATAAATACCCTGTAGAATGTACAAGCCCATCAGAATGTATAACTCACTTCCTAAAAACCCATCTCTACTAAGAGGAGCAAGCAAGCAATGCTCTGAAAGCCAAAAGCAGAAAGCACTTACTCCCAAGGATCATCACCAAGAAGAAGCCAGTCATTCTCTCTGTCCACAAAAATGAGCTGCCAGCCTGACCTTGGATCCTCGAGTCGGCCCTCAAGACCAAACAATCTTGCAAGCTCACAACGAAGCTCAGCATAATTGCTGAATCGTGTGACATCCAACGATCGACCAACAGAACCGGACTTGTAAACCTGAGCATGGATATCAAGTCATGAATGAAGCTTTTCACACAAGCAATGGCCTCTCTGTCTCTCATCAAAGGCACACCATTCTCTGTCTCTCATCAAAGGCACACCATATGAGCAATCTGAGAAAGTTCATCGCTTACTTTTGTGTAGGTCCTCACTGGAGCACTGGCCTGAGCCAAGGCTTGAAAAAAGCGAGGATCATCCAAGCCTCCATTGAACAAGGTTGCACTAACAGGGAGATCCATACCCAGTATAGGAGATTGCCCCTGCATAAACTGATTCATACACTGGCTTTGGAACTCGTTGCTACCACTGTAAGATCTAGACTCAGCCATTGACATTGAGGTAGGCATGATCATGGACTGTGATTCAATATTTACACCAAACAGTGTCTGCCTGTGAAGATCAGAATGCAAGTCATCTTGTTCCTGGGAGAAATCCTTAAAGCTGTAGGAATTTGAGGGCAACCCTGATGCTGGAAAATTTGGCATCAGAATTGAATCTGTGTTGGGGCCAATACAAGTGCCTCCTATAGGTTTTGTGTCATCAATTAGCTCTGATGGTAGTCCACTTGATAACTGGCTACTAGGAGAGATCCATGATGTTGGAACAGTGGAATCCTGGTGAAGCTCAGAGCCTGATACCATTGCTGGTGTTTGTATCACAGATTGAGCTGTGGACATGGGACTTGAATCCAAGGGATTCGTATCTGCAGCAAAACCACCAAAAATAGATTGGAGTGTATGTGAAGCAGCTGTGGAGCTTAGTACTGCACTAGACTCGGTTAATGTGGATTGAGGAGTGGATACTGCACTACTCAGCATTGCCTGAGGTTGCAAACATGATAAGCGGGTAAGAGTGTTAGAAACATTAGGTAATGTGAATGATTGTTGCTGATGCAGCTGCTCAGGGTGTGTAACATGAGCCTGCAGTTGTTGAAAGACAGGGTAGTGGGAAACTTGCTGTTGTTGCTGTGTTGGCAGTCCTTGAGATGCAGGCCCATGTTGGTGAGCCTGCTGTAGAAGAAGGCTGTTATGCTTCTGATGATGGACAGCAAGTGGAGAAGAGGGAAATGAAGGCACTGGTTGTGTCTGTGTGACAGGCAGTTGTGGCTGCTGATGATAATGATGGATTTGTTGTCGTTTTGGCTGCTGCTGTTGATGATGTTGTTGTTGCTGCTGTTGCTGCTGCTGCTGCTGCACCTGCTGCTGTTGCTGCTGATAAAGATGCTGCTGCAACTGCATAGGCTGCTGCTGGTGAGGCTGATGTGGCTGAGGCTGATGCAGCAGCAGCTGTGGCTGGTGCGGCTGCGGCTGGTGCGGGTGCGGGTGCAGGTGTTCTGGCTGCGGCTGTGGCTGCGGCTGTTCCGGCTGAGTCTGAGCCCTATAAAGCATCTGATTAGGCTGCATGACCTGCTGTTGCTGTTGAAAATGCAGCTGTTTTGAAGGAAAAATCTCCTCTAATGCTGCAGCTCCCAATGTGTCATACACATCAGATGCAAGAGTTGAATCGAACCTCCGCTGCATAGACCCCAACAAAGGGTTCATTCCCATTCCTTGAGTGGCAAAACCATTATACCCATTGTTACCATTTTGAAATTGCATCCACGTTGAGGGCTTCTTCAAACTCTCAAGTTCCATATCTGTTAAAAAAAGCCAAGACAACTTTAGAGCAAAACCAGCTTCAGATTTCAGAACTTAAATTTTAGCTGACCTATGGCGGTTCAAAACAAGTGATACCCATAATTGAAGATAACTAAAAGATTGATTAAAAAACGTTTTAGTAATAGCTTACTAGTTAAGGCAAATACCCATAATCACTTCATTAATCCAACAGTCACGATACATCATAATATAGCTCCAATGAGCTTACAAGCACCACACAACGATGCCACCTCACTTGCCACTCAAGGGGCTCAAAAGTTGTCCATGACACTTGCACGCCTTCAACCATGTGACGTGGACATATCTCTACCATTTAGCCAGTCTAAAGGGTTTATTCGCGGCCGAGTTTCGGTCAATTTTGGGGCTTTTTAGTCATTTTTTTGTATTTGGTCCAAGCGCCCAATGAGCAGCCAAGTGTGGACACTTTTATCATATTTGGACATTATTAATAATAAGTCAGGCAACCAACCCTAAAAGAGCAAGGGCTGAGGGTCATTCATGGGTTTAGGAATGTACTCGGAGACAGTGATGGACAAGCAAGATAAGGACAAACCCGACATACCGTGAGTGTCATTAAGTTCTCATCATCAACAATCGTTGTAAATATTCATTCATGTTAGTAATAGACAATAGATTAGGTCTACATCTATCTTATCCATTGCATGCTTTCATTCACACTAGTAGTTGACACTATAGTATGATAGAGTTTAGGGCTCCGATACCAATGGAATCGCAATGGATTAGGAGTCCTTAATTCCATAGTTAAACCATCATTAACGAGACTAAGTACATCATTGTACATGTAAGAGGCCTTCCACCAGGCCTAGGCCTGTCTAACCAAGATCTCCCTAAACACAGTCCAAACAGATTAGAGAAAACCAAATAAAAGGCAAGCTCACCACCCAACCGCAGGATTAGTACTTTAATCCACCCTCAAGCCAAGGGCTAAGGCTCCACTCCACAGATACATGCTACTCAACATTGGCGTCCCATACCACCAGGTGTCTACCCATAGGGGCCCTCCACAAGACTATTTGTGATTTGCCATGTTCACGAGAGGAGTAGAAACTTATGTCCAAGCTCAGACCCATCAAACGTGCACCACATGACTGACTACCCAATAATATCACATATATAGTAATAAATGCCACTATAAATAGCTAACCTTCTATAGATAGCATGTAATTTAGTTTTATTAATTTTGAACCTTAGCCCTCTGCATCTGCATCTGCATCTGCATCTGATAATCCACCATGGTCCCCTAGCCTGCTGGATTAGATCCGCTGATCCGAGGATAAGCTCTAGGTACATAACATACTTCTCCTTTTCAAATGTTTCCACTCTTGGAAACAAAATCTGTCCAAGCAAGAAATCTAGGAAACCTATGTTGTATAATCGCAACTGTCTCCCAAGTCAAGTCCTCTTCTGCCCTATCTTTCCACTTAATTTTACACTCAGGGATCAACTTATTTCTAAGTTTCCTTCCCCTAAAATCAATCGCCATTTCCAATTCATGTGGAACATAGGACAAGCCCTCAATCTCAACAAGCTCCCCAAGAGTCACAATGTTATCCTCAACCTCCCAACATCTCTTTCAAAAATGAAAGACTGGATGAACTTTCAAATTCTAAGGAAGTTCTAGCTTATAGGCTCTCTCTCCAATCTTTTTATTAAGGATCTGAAAAGTTCCACAATACCTAGGGGATAAGTTCCCAACCTTCCCTATCCGTAACCTCTCTTAACTCTTGGGTGTTTGCAAATACACCACCATCCCCTCAGATAACTCCCTCAACGAACAATGTCTATAAGCATTAAACCATGCTCAATCCCAACACTCCTTATAGAATCTCTAGCTCTAGCTAGCATCTCTTGCATATCTGCCAAGAAATCCCTAGCCGCATCATTTTGAATACCCTTAAGTCCCATAACTACCAGAGATCTAGGTTGATACCCGTACATCAACATAAACGGGCTGTAACCACTAGCCGCATGCTTAGCACTATTATGGGCAAACTCAACCATCCGGATGTACCTCTCCCAATTTGATGGTCTTTTGGAGATGTATGCACGAAGCATATCCTCCAAAATCTAATTCACCCTATCTGTCTACCCTCAAACTAAGGATGATCAGAGGAACTCAAACTCAACTTGGTCTCCAATTAGAAGACTAGCTACCATAAGTGTCCAGTAAACTTCGAGTCTCTATCACTCACTATCTCACAAGGTAAACCAATTTCTGGAAGACTAGCCGCCCTAAGTGTCTAGTAAACTTCGAGTCCCTATCACTCACTATGTCACAAGTTAAACCATATAACCTAAAGCTTTGATCAAGAAACTGTTGTGCCAATTCAAGTGTTGTTACTGTTTTCCTTGTGGGTAAAAATCTTGCATCTTTGTCAATCTGTCTACCACAACCCAAATGGCATCATGCTCTCTACGAGTGCGTGGTAAACCGGTGATGAAATCCATGGAAATACTCCCATTTACTATAAGGGATCTCTAGAGGATGTAACGAGCGTCTTGTTCACCTGACACTGGTGACACTTTACCACATGTTCCTGGACTTCCGCCCTCTGCTTGACATACGTTTTTCCAAATCATAGCTTGGTTGTACCCCTAGATGATCTATTGTAAGAGTGTCGTGACAATCATAAAGGATCATCCTCCTGATCGTAGCACTATCTGGCACACAAATCCTATAATTTCAAAACAACAATCTGTTCCTATAGCTACCTTGACAGGTGGAATGACCCCTGAGCTCTGGTCTGTAATAATGGAGCTCCCTACCTGGACCTGCTGCAAAAACCAACCAAAATATCTATCGGTCTCACATAGCCTTCTCAGGGAATCAGAAAGGTCGGCCTAAATCTCAGTGAAACTCAGAAGATTCAGCTCCCCAATCCAACTCAACACATCTGCAACCCTATTCAAGCTACCCTTCCAATACCGAATCTCCATGTCAAAATCCTACATCAACTCTGTCCACCGCGTCTTCTTCTTCCCCCTCAAGTCAGGTCTATCACAAAAATACTTGATCGACTCATGGTCCGTAAAAACAACAAATTTGGATCCATATAAATAATGTCTCCAAATTTTCAATGTGTGAATAACCGCATATAACTCTTTCTCCCGAGTATGCCATCTAACTCAGGTATCATCAAGCTTCTCCCTTTCAAAAGCCACAGGTTGGCCCTCCTAGAATAAGGTAGGCCCTATCGCATGATCATTGGCATTAGTCTCAACCACGAATGGCTAAAACTCATGCATTTCTCACCATAAGCTTGATCGTTTTAAAAGCCTAATCAAGCCTCTCATTCCAAGTAATAGGAGTGTTGGACTTTTGTCCATGTTCCTTGAGGAGGTTAGAAAGGAAAACGATCACGTCAAAATACTCTCTCACTGACTTCTTAAGAAAGACATGAATCCTAAAAACAAACGAACCTATCTGACAGTCCAAGATATCGACCAATCTAAAACCTTCTCGATCCACTTAAAATCTATGCTTATCCCATCTTTGGAAATCCGATGACCTAGATATGTGATTTCTTTGCAAAAGAATTCACACTTGGATATTTTGCATACAGTCAATCGTTCACACCTTAGAATCCCCAAGACGAATATGAGGTGCTCTATACGCTCCTCCAAAGAACGTCTATATATCAAAATATCGTCCAAGAATAACACAAGAAATTTCCTCAAACAATCCTGAAAGAGATCGTTCATCATCTGCTGAAAAGTAGCAAGAGCATTCATTAGCCCAAAAGGTAATGCAAGAAACTCGCAATAACTATATCTGGTTCAAAAGCCCGTCTTAAAGACATCTTTCCAGAACCTATCTATCAGATCGTACACTCTAGGAAGGGGACGTCTATTCTTCATTGTAACTTTGTTCAACTTTTTATAATTGAAACACGTCCTCCAAGTTCTGTCTTTTTTATGCTTCAAAAGCACTAGAGCTTCCCAAAGGGGATTTACTCTACCAAATCTGTCCCATCCTGAGATATTCCAACAATTGTCGGGTAATCTCATCCTCTTCCAACTCGCTCATTCTGTAAGGTGCAATACAAATCCACCCTATGGTCAACTAGAAGCAGACCAACTCAACGGTAGACCATGAGGTAACTTTGAGGGAAAAACATCAGCAAACTTTGCCTCGATGTTTTCTAACTCACATGTCTCCCAAACATCTCACTTACTAGATTTAAAACCAAAAGTAATGTCAAATGAAAGAGGATCAAGTACAAATTGAAATACTTCATAATCAAAACACGACTCAATATTATATTATGAAGTTCTGCAAAGTTTACAAGAGTAGAAGGTGGGACTCCAAAGATTCTTCCATTCTTCATGGACGTCACGGTTATCAAACCATTCTTTACATATAATAACGTCTACCCTATCTAGATTCATCAACAAAAAATCTCGACCATCTTAATAACGCTGGATATATATAGGCAATTGGGTCACACATCTGACATGATCACTTGGCTGGGTCTTTATGCACCAATTTGGCATTAATAAAATTGTGAGTGCTACCTGGATCAAATAGGGTGTGTACAATTTTCCCCAACACTCATCCATGCATGCATATGAGATCATTGGGTCCGAAAACTGTCATGTTAAAGTTACAATCCATGCAAGAACTATGATCAAGAAAAGAGGTATGAACAGAAGTAATCTTAGGGTTACCTGTAATCTCAGTCAAGTGAGCTCCCTTATGCTTCTGCTTTTTCTCCCTTTCCAATGGCCCGTCTCGCCATAAACAAAGCACCGGCCCTCCCAAATGTTCTGGAGGCTCTTCTTGGAATTGGGTTGACCCAAATTCTAGGTTTGATTCTAAGTCATGGAAGCCTTCACAAACCTAAACTTTTGTTTACATTTGGGATCTGGTTTCAACTTGCCTAAGCTCTTCTGCTTCCGAGGAACATTCTCTTTATTCTTGCCGGCAACTGTCTCTTCATATAGATTTTTGCAAAATGGATAGCATCCTCAAGTGTTTTGCAATTATTGTTCCTCGGCTCAAGATTATGATATGGGAAAACTCCCCGCATAAATAATCCAAGTAAGGTGACTGAATCCATGCGTCACCTTTGCCCCCAACTCTCTAAACTTGTGCAAATACGTGTCAAAAGACATGGTTTTCATATCCAACTCTGTAAACCTGGATACCACGTCATACTCATCCTCTGCCGAGAGGAACTCATCCCTAAACATCTGCTTGAAACTAGCCCAAGCAATAGGCTTGTTCCAAAGCACTCTCCACCATGACAACGCTTTGCCTTTCAGGAGGCCCTACACCATCTGAATCTTCTGAGCAGCTTGAAGCATCAGCATCAGGGTACCTTACCAAGAAGCCATTAGCAACTAGAGCACCTGAAACAAGCCGTAAAACTTTCAAACACCGTGTACCATTTCAGGGGCAGCTCGGGCACGTGTTCTATAGGTACGTGGACTGGCAGCCAGCTATCCGTACAGCGTCATACAAGTCTATACAGCTGTACGATGGCCGTACAATAGGTGGCTCCAGCCACTCGTCGTACTACAACAGGCAAAGCTGTTCATGAGTCACTGAAGCTAGCCCCTTTGCACAAGAGAAGTTTGTGAGAGAGATGGAAAAGGTGGTCAAGCGTAGAAAGGGATGCCAAGTGTCAAGCAGCCCATACATGTGCCCAAACACATTCTTTAATGATCCTTGGGCTCCCCATGACACACCTACGAGTATGCAAGGCAGAGCCAGACATCTGATAGCAACCGATGGGCAGAATTGGGCAGCACAGGTGACACGTGGCAGTGATGATGTGGCGATGGTGTGGCGATGGTGAGGTGGCTGGCATTGATGACGTGGCAATTGGGTACTGCTAGGGCCGACAACAATACTATATATATGTGGATAGCCAAATCATCATATTCATTTGCTTTCCTCAATGTTGGACTTCACAGAGTGTTTCTCTATAGGCGAAGTGCTAGTTAGGACTGTACAGTAGATCACAGGGCTGTGATTTGACATCTTCATTCTCAGCCACATCTTGTACTTACCTGCAAATTTCTTTTCTTTTTTAGCACCCGTGTGCATTGACTGCTTGGATAGGGCAAAGCACCTAGATTCCAAGAGTGCACAAATTCGGGTTTGGGGAAAGTGAATATTGGGTTCTCTTCATTGCACGTGTGACATGGGTTAATTGTCAGAAGTCATCTCTTGTCTTTATCAGACACCAGGGCCTCTGTTGTGGGTGTGCCCGCCCTTTGTAGGTGTTTTATCATTTTTCCTCACTCCCCGTATTTTTTCCCCATTTTTCCCTATTTTTTCAGGGTGTGGGAGGCAGTGTAGGACCTGTTGGCTATACCAGATGCTGGCCGACTGGTCACAGGTAGTCCCAGTTGCTCTCTACTGCTGGCCGACTCCACACGTGTGAGGGCCGACTCTGATATGCTGGCTGACTGATGTTTTTCACTGGTCGTGGGCATTTTATGTCCTGTCGGCTGTCCTTCTACTGGCCGACTGCACTCATGGGGCCATATAAAATGGCCCCATGGCCCCCCACCTATTGTATCTTGTTTTCATTGCGGGATCTTGTGTATAGAGAAGAGTTACACGCCTATCTCTCTCCTTCTCTTGTGCTATCTATTTTCTGCACTCTCTTGTGATCTCAGATTTTGTTATCATCTCCGCTGCGTATTTTGACATGGTATCAGAGCCCTAGGCTCTTGAAAGATCTTGGGAGTTTTTCTGAGCAAGGGGGGGATTGTTACGTTGCTGATTGGTGGACTGTTAGGGACTGTTCAGGAAGAGAAGTAGCAAGAGGAAGGCGGGCTAAGTTGCTGGACAGCCACTTGCAGGTTTAAAGTTTTTTTTTCCCACGGACCCACCCTTTTCAGTTACATCCCCGCGATGGTAGATTTGTTAGAGATGGCTGAGAAGCATGTGAAGATCCCAACTCTCCCCACGTTCCCAGTGGACCGTCAATTGGACGGGAACAATTACGGCATCTGGAAGGTGATGATGGAGTCTGTGCTGGAGTCATATGACCTTGCTGATTTCATCGTTATTGGGGTTCCACGGTCGGAAGCAGAGGAAGGGGAGTTACTGTCAATGAAGAAGGACCGCGAGGCACATGCACACATGTGGGATCGTGTCAACGCCAGGGTCTGGTCATTTATCTTCCTCAACTGCACACCACAAGTAATCAATCACGTAAAGCATATGACGTTGGCCAGAGGCATATGGCAGCACGTGGCTTCTCTTTATAACAGGGCATCGCCCATGAAGAGGATTTCCTTGGAAGTGCAGATGCGGGTTGAAACCGATCCCGTCAAGTGGGAATAGACTCCGTTACCTTCCCTACCCCCGCAAACCCTTACTTCATTGCCCAGGGCTGAAATCCCTCACCCGGTCCTTGATCACTCAATATTTGTCATGGATTCACAACTCACTGATTTGCTTCTAAGCAATAAGGCATCCATGGACTCGCACGCGATTAAAATGGAGGCCATATCTACCCATCTCAACAGGATGTAGTTGGCGTATTCAAGATTTGGAATCTACAAGGGCCGTGCTTTGGAGCAAGTGTTGGACGATTTCGAGGACGAAGTGGCAAAACTTTTTGGAGGATTTTTCACTCTTTTGGATGCATGTAAGGATGTGTTGGATGAGCTTCACTCCCAGTCTGACAGTCATTATTCTACACCTATCCATAGTAGTGGGCAGGAGAGACGCCATTTGTGTCACCGATGGGCTCCTTCGCGACATCCCTCTCCATCGGATTCTTCGAACAATTCCCGCTCACCTTCATGGGCTCGACGTCGGGGGACTACCGGTTTGCCGATCCTTCCTCCATGCCTCACGAGGAAGGAGCTCAATTATTGAAGCTTCTTAATCCTTCCAAGTTTAATAGGAAGATGGACGGAGAAGTCGTCACCAATTGGACCCACAAGATGGCTACCATGCGGGCAGCAACAACAGGTGGTTCAGATATCTCAATTTGGTACATATGGGTTTGACGGGTGCCACTCTCTTGTGGTGGGAAGACCACCTTAGGCACCATTGCCACAAGGCACTTGTTAATGGTGGGAGATTATCAGCAACATTGCGGCATGACACATTTGGTTGGCATAGTGTCACGACCCTATGTTTTTCTCTGGACAGTATGCAGGTGTGCACAGGGACATGGTGGACAGTGTGAATGGCATCAGATTTGAGTTAAAAAGGGAGCCCATTTGTGGACAACCCCAAGTGTGAAGGGGGCAAAGAGACTTTAATTTAAAAAAGGTTTTATAACCTTTGGTGGGCAAAAATTAAAGTTATAAAAGGTTTTAACACCTTAGGAGACCACTACGCAATTTATAGAGGCTACTCCACTTTTGGAGGCCCACGACTCTATTCTCCCTCTCTCTAGCTTTTTGGGAAGGGTGCTAGTTCTCATGCGTGGAAGAGAGGAGAAGTTGGCTGCTTATGATGGCTGCTGGTTGTTGGCTGCGCACAGAAGAGCTCGTGCAGATCTGTACGGCTGCTGCAGGTACAACGTACGGATGCTGCAGGTGCAGTGTACGGCTGCTACAGGTACAGTGCACGGATACTGCAGGTACAGTGTATGGAAGCTGCAGGTCAGGTGGCTGCAGTTACAGATTCAGGTGGCGCAGGCAGGTGTACGACTGCAAGTACAGCTGTACGACTGCAGGTACAGCTGTACGACCGCATGCACATGTGTACGGGCAGGTACAGCTGGTACAGGCGGCTGCTGTACAACAGCTAATACAGGTGGCAGCTACACACTATTTGGTACGGGTGGCTGCTGGTGTTGACCTGTTCGGATAGGTGGCTGCAGGCGTGTGCTTTTTGGAGGACGACGTGTTTTTGCAGAAAGGAGGGGCTGGTTTTTCATGAACATAGACATATGGAACTTTCAGCTTCTCTTTGCTTTGGGTTCGGGACTGTTTTGAGATCAGTTTGAGGACTGTTTATGGGCTGTTTTTGTTTGGCTGCAAATTCAGCTATGTACTTGGGTCTCTGGCTGCAAGTACAAGTCATTTGGTTATGTTTCTTGGCATGGGAGTGATGCAAGCTCGCATGGCTGCGTGCTCATGGAGCAAATTGTTTTCTTCCTGCTAGAAAGGAACAGAGGGACCTACAATTATGGGCATCTCTATGTTTCCAGATGTTTCATGAGGGAACAGGTAACTAGATGTATGCCGTTGTTGGCACTGTTGTTGAATGGTGCCATGAATGGTTCTGTATGGAAACAGGACAGAAGTTTCAAAGGGAAACAGGCCTAAGGGTTGCATGTGGAAACAGGTCGTAGGTTTCTCGAGGAAACATGCTTTTGGGTTTCTCCAGGAGACAGGTCACATGCAGGCAGAAATGGACACATGTTTGGTACAGCCTTGCTACTGATTGGGCAGGGGACAGGGAATCCATGACAGAGATGGATAGTACCCTTGGAAGGTAGAGAGGTTGGTACAGGTGTGTTGACTGTATGGTATGCTGTGCTGTGATACGAGTTCTCTTTTGAGAGACAGTTTGGGAGTCTGTGTTGTGATGCAGAAGCACTGGATGTGTCAGGGTGTGATGCTGTTCATAGGGTGAGAGGCTATGGATGGTTGTGGCAGCCCTGATTATGGGAGAAAGCTTCTGTATGCAGACTCAATGTGAGAGAGTCTTTCGATGTGAACAATGGCTGGACTTATTTGTGGATGCCGAGTGGACAAGAAGCCATGATGCAGGTTCTTTGCAGGCTTCAGGAATTCTACTGTGACGGCTGAGTTCCCAGCCTTATTGTAATCAAAGCTCTTATAATCAATTAAAGAAATACCGCAAGGAGCACCACTGCGTTTTGGGGCCAATCGGTGTCCGTGTACTGTTTGCAGGAGCACTCTAGCTCCCCCTGTTTGTTTTCCTTTTCTAGGTCCTCAATGGTGTTGAAGTGTTTTATGTGCTAGTGTTTGTTTCACCGCCCATCAGGCCGGTTTCACACAGTGTAGCGAGGCCATTGAGGGCTCCCTCACCCCCTACCCCCCCGCCAAGTCCATTTGAGCCATTTGGTCAAATATCATTCATACCCTCCACGCTCAGGTGGGGAAGCTTCAGATAGATTCTGCATGCGGAGTCGTCTAGAGGCCTTCCTGTGCACTTGACACAGCAGGGTCCCTTCCTCTCGGGCAGAGACAACGACATCACTTGGCATTACAGGCCACCAGTGTAGCTTCCCCGCCTCCCCCACATCCCACCATAGTCACAGGGAATGGGCATTTTTAGACTCAGGAATGTTGGGGATGGCAGCATCCTCCCGTTCCCATTCCTGTCCCATGTCACTCTATAGTCACAGGGAATGGCCATTCTCAATCTTTTCCGTCCCTATTCCCCGTCCCCATTTCGCGTCCCATGTGACTATGCATCCCACCCCCTGACCCCCTTTGTATGAGGTAGTTCCCTCCAAGAGTGGCCAACCATGGAGGGGACATGTCACGATTGTGACTAACTCTCTTAGTCTCTCCTTAATTACTCCTTAATCCCTTATTAACTGAAAGGACACCTCACACCCTTACACATGGGTTACTATCAAAGGACGTGTCTATTCATTAAAAGACACACCCCCAAGTCCAAAGGACATAACCATTGATTCAAGAGCCACACCCCTTCCCAGGGATGTGTCTCTTCACTTGTACCCTTTCGGCCTCTATTTAAGAAAGGCCCCTGTCTCAATGCAAACAATTCAGTCTTTTCCTGTAGTATTTGTCTTATGTTCATTAATTAAGTCTTAATCATGTTAATAAAGCTATAAAAGCTTTACAATGGTATCAGAGCAAACTTTTTCCGCCCTGTGTTATGCCCAAACCCTAGCCCTAATCCTAAAATCAGTCCTAACCCTAACCCTAAAATTAGCCCGCCCAAACCTTAAAATTGGGTGTAGCAAGTGTTGAATGGAAGAGCAAGAGAGAATGCCCCATCAAATTCAGCCCCCAACTCCCAATTTTTATTGATTAAGTTTGGGCCACAACCATATGCAAGACACTCTTGAATAAAGGCAAGACAAACAAAAACAACCTTCAATCAGGAGACTTACCTCTTCAGCCGGCACCCCTTCATGGACAGGCACCCCTCCCACGAACAGTCGCATCCCTTCGTGGATCCCTCCCTAGTCAACCTGCAGATGAGGAACGCACCCCTTCGTGGAAGTTTCTACCGTTGAGAAGCGTTGTTTGACTGCTGATTTTTTTTTTATTAAAAAAAAAACATGGCAATCCTACATTATTACTTACCCAAAGGGTTATGCCCCTTAGGCTTTAATTGCCACGTATACAAACAAAAAAAAAAACATAATAAACAAAACCCTCACGAATCGGCGCCAACGGCCGTTCTCTTGTAGTTTCAAGCCACCCTGCACACGGTTGGTTTATGGCCATACTCCCCTTATTCCTGCCAACTTTGTTCTTCAACATAAAGTGGCTTTAGCATACCAACTCATTCAAGAAATGCAAGATATTCTATTACAGATTAAGAATAAGATGGTCAGCGTCCGAGAGCAATATCAACGCACAGCTAATAAGCGTCGTTCGTCACATTGAATTTCAAGAAGAAGACTTGGTATTATTATATATTGCCCCTCATCGATACAAGACAGTGAAATCAGTCTTCCCAAAGCTTCGCCCAAGATATTATGGACCCTTTCGTATTATTGAGAAGAACTCATCTCTCTGTTATAAGTTGGAGTTACCGCCTTCTTGGGGTAGAATTCATCCAACTTTTCATATTTCTTGGCTCAAAAAGTTTGTGGACGGTGATTTTCCAGTTTTAGATATTTTGGATTATGTCGAATGCTTTCGAGCAAGTTTCGGACGCCGGAGTTAGACACGGACCTATGGGATTGTGCAAGAAGCCCTAGCCTTGGCTCGAGGAAGATCGGTGGATGCCGGTCGTGGTTGGGAGGTAAGCTCGCCTACTACCGCATGATTTGGTTTAGGACTAACCTTGTTTTCAGCTGTGTTTAGGCAGCTGTGTTTAGGAAAGATTTTGGGAAGGACTTTACAGAGCATACTAGTGACCGCACATACTGGCAGATACAAGATTGATGCAACAGTTTTGTAGAGTGGTGGATTTCCGTTTGATTCATTTGTCAGCAAACATCTATGGAGCTTGGGGAAGCCAAGAATTGTGGTCCACGTGCGGCAATTCATAGATAAGCTAGAGTTTTGACCAAGAGTGTTCGCTAGAGAAAGCCGTTTTGCCAGATCTTGTTCGAGAGGATGCTCAATGGCAGTCAGTATTTGATCCAGAGATGCTTAGTCCCAAAGAGCAGTTGGCAGTTTGCCTAGCATATTTTAGTGCTGACAAGACGAGAACAGAATGTTAGCCTCAAAAGGGGTCGCGCAATGCTCAAGACAATTGGCATCTTGGATGAGACAAGATTGGGTCTTTTCCTTCATTGGGAGGACACTTTGTATGGATGTCGTTCGGCTGGCCCAAAAGCCTGTAATGGCGACCATCATGACAAACTCATCCACAATCTTGACTGTAATAAATGCAATCTCTATCCATCCAACTCATCACCTTTTGACCATTCTTCTACACTCTTCTTCTACCCTTTTTTTGGCCTGCCCAAAGGGCAAGGACTAAGTGTCACTCTACCTTTTTAACTCAACTAAAATGGGGAAACTATAAATATATACATAGATAAATCCAGGAACATGCCCAAATTCACCTTTTAAGAACGTGCATGTTATATACTCATGGTAGTCAACCTACAAGACTATATAGCTATCAACTCCAATATGCGTAGTATGGAAGGGGTTACTATAAATATTTATTGTTTTTTTTTTCTTTTGATTGGCCAAAGTTATTTTCTATGATTGGCAAAATTATAGAAGATTTTGAGGTATGTGTGATGTGAGATTTCCTAACGTCGAAAGAAATACATCATGGTGGGTTATGGCACGCAATTTGTTTCAATGAATGATTAAAGCGACAGGCTCTATTGTGGGTTCAGAAATCAAGACAGGCAGGTGAAATGCAAACTCCATAATTAATACTCCCGATCTGAGCTCTAGTAGCAGCGTGATTAGGAAGTACTTAACCCAAGGTACCGTCATATCAATGTTCCGATAATAATATCCAAAAATAAAAGCAACATCACGATCAAATTTGCCAAGTTTAATTTTGCTTACCCCTCTCTTGCTTTGTGCAGCCTATCAGTTAGTTTTGTGTAACCCTAAAATGTCTTTCAAGATGGCAGTAATCACAATGCATCAGGATAAATTAGTTCTAATGACCTCATCTTAATCATCAATGCCTGTCTTCGGGAAAATGGGAAACGAGAAATGTCATGACTCCTCTTTTAAGCTAAACACTATGCAGAAAAATAGCCTCTACCCAAATGGGTGATAACCTTTTATAATTATTATTTATATCAGAAGATACCCCTCAATGACACAACGTCCATCTCTGTATTTTCCAACACAAAACCTATAATAAGCACTAGAACTTTGCACGCATACAATTTTGATGCTAAAATGGAAAGCCTGATAACATGTAGTGTCCAACAATTACCACACGAGAAAGAGGTGCCGATGATTGGCTGTGACCATGGATGCTTCAACCTCCAATTGGAAGTTGGAGGGTATACAAGAAAAGTTGTGAGTGGTTCAATCTCCCACAAAGAAACACGCCTCTGACGCTCACCAGCTGTTGATTCATCCCACCCTACCTGCAATAGAAACAATATCAATGCGCCAAAAAGAACTGCATTCAACCATAACTCTTCCTAGCGTGTTACTGAATCTCACCTTAATACAACGCCATTGTGAATTTTTCCAGCGATCAGGATCTAGGTCACTAATGCCAGTGATGGTTCCCATATACCTAAGTATGTATACTATCAGCTCCACAAACAAAACCATGTTTACACACTATCTGAGGCTTGAGAAACTACATCTGAATGTGCTGTTTCTTATCAAGAGCCAACTGAAGATCACACAGGGAGCAGACTGTTTCACCTTCTGACACTGGATTCTTCAGTTTCAAACAGCATCCGAAAGCGCATGCCAACTGAGACACGCGTGTGGTAAACTGCTTTCTCAAATTTGGAAAGAGGGATGACAAATTCCGATGGGCTTGCTCTGGAGAGTTGAAAATGGAAGGCGATCAATATATAAAACATTCATGCATTGATAAGTCAAGCAACAAGAGTTTATGCCAGTAAAACCATACACACTTTGATTAACGTGGTTTATTACCTGGGATTATAAAAAACAGTGAATCGGCTATTAGTGTTTGAGGCATGTGCAGCAGCAGCCAAAACTCCTATATGCATGCTATCACTTGACAAAACTGATGATGGCATGACGGTTTGAGGCCTGGTTGAACGGCGGATCCCTAGTAGAAGGTGGCCTTTCTCGTTCCTATATCCGAAAAGCCAGTGTATAAGATAGCCAATGAGAAGCACATCCAATACAAAAAAGAGTCCAGAGGTATGCATGCTTCAAGCTAAACCACTTTCCAGCCCACATGCACTAAATTATATAAAACACTTTAAACCAGCTAGAGGAATAAGCATGCACACAATCAATCTTGGAACTAACATCAGTGTGTGCGTGCATGTGTACCTCTGTGTGTCCTGACCTACCTGATGAAAAGAATCGAGTCTCCAGCCGTGAGTCGCTTGGCACTCACAAAAACGCTCCAACCCGTAGTTAGCAGATGTCTCTTCGGCTGCCCTGTGGTCAACCATTCAATCTGAGTTAATGAGGATTTAAGAGGGGCATCCATGACAAGAACTCCCATTGTGGCCTATCCAAGGCCCTTCAAAATGCTAGTCTTTCAGGCAGCTCATAAGCAAGGACAAAGGTTCCAAAAGGGAGCATTCTTTGATCATGATACCTCTGTAAATGTGACGGAACTTCCACTCGGTATCATGCAGATCTCGGGCGACAAGCTCCTGCACAGGCGGCTGCTGTGTGTAATCCTGCAGTGTGGAATACTCGCTTCAAGACTTTGTTAAGAAATTTGACAGTTCTCTCACTGACATCTCTCTTATCTACACACTACCACATCCTTGATTTCAGCATGTATTCACCAGGGTGAGTGCGTATCATTAAAATGACTTTCTTTGGTCATTTGTAAAGGCAAGAAGTAGTCCCTTACAAGTGATGGGAAAACTTTCTCTGCTGCCCTGCGGGGTATTGAGAAGCCACCATGAGTACTAGTGTCGCTTGCTGTCAATGTTTTGCAGAAAAATATATTCGGCTGCCTGCTCTGCGAGCCTATGTCAGGCACAAAGTAGGATTCCTTCTCTTGCCAAAATTCCACAAAAAAATGGGGTCAAAAGCCTTTGATTTGGAACACTTGATACCTAGACCATAACACTTGTCTTCAAGAAATTTAGGGTCTTCACAGAAATCATCCTGGTCAATCGGATGGGAAGGTGAAAATTCCCTGCCCATGAGAGAGAGCAGAGTGAAATCTTCCCTTTGCATGGGCGGGGGTTATGTCTAAATATAAATAGTTTGCAGACAAAAGCGTACCCCAGTCACAGGCTGGAGAGTCATCTGACAGTAAACTTCATCAGTCTCCATGTCAGCCTGGTTCAAAAGCCAAAAAAGTTAATTGAGGCAGCTTAAAACACAGAAATTAAATACAGCATGAAATCAAGGGACACCAAGGTGGATTGAAAAATACATGCAGGATAACGTCATGAAGCTGGCAGACCAGCTGAGGAGGGAGGTTGGGATAAGCTGGAATGTGTGCATCCACCACCTTTTGAGTGGATGCAGCCACCTGCCATGGCCGATAGACAATGTTAACATCCTTTAGAGATGTTAATGGCATCCATTGCTAACAAAGCTTGAATACATACTTGCTCACTATGGCCTTGGGGAAGGTAAACAACACGACTTCCTACAGCTGGTAATGATACAAGAGGCCCGGCACAAGCATGCCAGAGCTCAGAGTTGAGATTCCTCCTTTCACCTGCAAACCCTCAAACATGATTAGGATCTCTCTCTCTCTCACACACACACACACCCCCCCAGGCTATGAAGATGTGGCACCAGGATCCGTTTTTTCTTCTTCTTTTCTTGCCATTTTCAAAACATTTGAGGAGTGTCCATTCTCATTCCATAGGGACATTTAGACAACTATGGAGGCAGGAATACAACCAGCCAGCTTGTTTGAGTAGCTGTTTTCCAAGGCTTACCCTGCACGAGTTCTGCACATACTAAAACCCCCTATTCAAGCTGGAGACCCTATGAAGCCAAGGAACTACAGGACTATCATAATTGATTATGAGCATGATAACATCCAAGATCTGGGCCTCTGCAGTGTGCACTTCTGCCAAGAGCCAGAAGCTAAGAGTTAAAGGGCATGCTGGTTTCCAAATTCCAGCACACATACTCATATCTGGAAAGCATGTGCACCTGTCAGAAAACAAGCCCTGTTTAATAGAGTTTTGAAAGAAAGCTAGAAGCATCCCTTTCTGTATCAAGAATCTCACACTAGACCAATGAGATCCAGTTAGACCATTGATCAGTCGCAAAAACCAATTGCCTCTTTCTTTCAGCTCTTGAGAGTAGTTTAAAAACAGAGCAAGTAGAACCCCAGTCCTGGATGAAGATTCACCCAACCAAAGAGACCTCTCAAGCACACCTTCACAAAACCTTCTTCACAACAGCTCTGTCACGTCACTAAGTTGAATAGACAGCACGCCAGCCCACAATAACCTTTCCTCATAGAAGCTCTTATTCCAGGTGCACATGACTACATCTAGGAAGTAGCTCTTGCTCCATGCAAAAGTCATAACAAGATGTTACCAAAGCTAGACTTACTTCGATGATGCACACAAATGACACGCTCCTTATGCATGTCCCCTAATACAATCATTTCCTCCTTAGATATGACGTAATGGTGAGAGTCACCATGGCCTCCTCAGTAGTCTAGACTCAAGATTATGGCAATACAACCCCCCAAACTACCAGTCTAAAAGAAGGGGAAACCATCAATCGTAATACTCCATTATGGAGCATCCTTCTAATCATTGATGGCATGTTTGTGATCGTGGCATTCCTTTGAAAACAAATGCATTTCTGATAACTTGAAGAAGCTAATTCAATGTTATCCCACACAAACAGAGGACCTTCAAGGGCTCCAAACCCTACTTTTCCCTTGCCAGCCTTACCCCCTCTCCACGACTGTTTGGACTTCCAAAGAAAAAGGGGGGTGATCACATTTGGGGACGAAAAGGAGACTGTCCCTGAAGACAGGGAGTAGAAAGAGCAAGTAGAGCGCTCTGCTAACTGTATACAATTCCAGAAAATTCAGTAGCTCAGCAAGGCGTAGACTGGAGTTTGAGCGTGTGAATTCATAATTTCACAGCCCCACGTACAGGATCTGCAAATATGATGAGCAGCAAGCAAAAACAAACTACAGAACACAATAAGTAGAATAAGGGTTTTACCATCTGAGGGAACGCCAATGGAACCCGGGTTGGAAAGCCTCATCTGCGAAGAGTTCATCAGCATGATTCTGCCGACTGATTGCAACAATTCCGGGAAGATGGGTTCCTGTGGTATAGCTGACAAGAGGGTCAAAATGCGTGAAGAATAACCTCTTTAAAGCTTAAAGCGAAACTAGCTATGGTGGATTGATCCTCCAGTAATTGTGTGTGTAAGTGTGTTGAGCAAAAAATGGTCTTGTGTTGATGGTAGTGGCGTTGTTCAATGGTCTTCTACTTCTATGGCTGCTGGATCACCCTCTCTTTTTTCTGTCTCTGCAATTCGACTCATCGAACTCGCAGTTCGGGTGGGACATCTGCACGTGTGAGAGAAAACAGGTATGCGGTGGGGGGTAAAGCTACAAGCGCCCACTTGGGGGTTTCGGATTGGCTGCTGAAAGGGGGTTACCTGGTGCTCAATTGGTGCAGATCGGGGCAAAAAAGGGCAACTTATTATAAAGATGATGGTGGGTTATGGGGTCGCGCACGCAGACAGACAGAGAGGGAAGGGGAAGAAACACAGTGTGTGTGTGTGTGTGTGTGTGTGTGGGGTCTTTGTGTGTGTATCAGTGTATGTGTGCAGCTGCTTGCTTGCTTCCTGTACCAACCAACTTCTTCTTTTCCTTTCACCCTGACGACGAGGAGAGTGAAAGAGTGCGGTATATTGCCGTGGCTACGCCTCTAGACTTTGATGTTTTCTTTTAATGGCAGAGGGTATTGAAATACATGCTTACGTGTGGCCTTGGCTTAGGTTTTAGCTTCTCTCTGACTAGTACACCGTACACACGAGTGGCACCGTACACACGAGTGGCCTCATTCCCCATGTGGCCACCCCTCACTTGTTAGCATTTCCTGCTTAGGCCCCTCCCTGCCTTTTTCCTTTCACTTACTTTTCTATTCTCACCAGGCAATGGCCACTTACACACACTCACATACACACACACACACACACACAAATCTAAACCCAAACACATCTTCTAGACATGCACACCTTTCACTTGTCCTCGAAAGTGGATCTCCACCACTTCAAAAGGAAATCCATGTGTTGTGCACACCTTGCTTTCATCCTTCCACAATGATCAGTGAATGTTTTATAAGATTGGGAGGCAAACACGCGTGTCATGCACTCATTGCACTTGTCCCTTGTTAGTGAGTATTTTGTTGCATTAGGAGTAATGGGGATACCTTAGGGCCAATTTCCATGGTGCATTGGTTTTTCAACTAGTTGCAATTTTACGTGGCAAGAAGACAAACATGATGTGATTACCAAAAGAGCACATAGGTTTTGCTAACAGTTGAGCTAGTTCCAATTCTTTTAGAAGAGAATTGGTGGTGGGTACCACTTTATTTGGCATTTTACATGAGAACCAAATTTCAAAATTTGAATTCATGCTAGATATCAGTTGGTTTTGATTGGTCATTTTCACACTGTGGAAATTGACCCTTACATTTATCTCTTGGGGTGTGGCATGTGCATATCACTTTGCACTCACCTCTGAGGCTATGTCCACTACGATAAAGTTAGTCACATTTATGCAATATGCGTGTCCTCAATGTTTCCAAATTCCTAGCATTAAATTTAAGATTAAAAGGGAATAAGTAGCCCTTTAAGTGCAACCCCAAGTACTCAACCCTTTCTATTTAGAAAATAAATATTTTTTAGTTTTCTTTTCGTCTTCTCCCTAGCCCAAAAAAAAGGACAATTCAAGCCAAGAAACCCATTTGTGCTCTTAGCAATGCATTCATTCCTTTAAAGAGAGCTTGGGTAGATTTATGCTTAGTAGTGCTAGTTTTCCAAAGCATTTTGCATACTTCTATTGAACCAGTGTGTGAAAGATTTTGTGCGTGTCATCAAATAATTACAATGCAAGAAGATATTTATGAGGGGAAAATAGTCATATGATTTTCGCTCTTCATTGAAGGAGTTCACCCATGCCTGTGCTTCTAGTTCTTCACATTGAACCTTCCATTTTATCCCTTAGGGGTCCGTATTGCACAAAGGCAAAGATATGTATTTACATATTATTGGAAGAAGTAATTATTCATCCACCATCAATTAAAAGATTCAAAACATCAAAAGGTCATTTATAAATTTGTAAAATCTTGGTAATAACCATGATCACATTCACCACAAAATAGATGCCAAGGGTAGCCAATACATCTATTGAACCAATGTGTGAAATATTTTACGTGTATCATCAAAAATAACTAGAATGCAAGAAGATTTATTGAAATATTTTTGAGGGAAAAATAGTTGCACAGTTATCGCTCTTCGTTTTGAAGGAGTTGTTATTGCATTTTCTATAATATCTCATGCTTATGCTTCTAGTTCCTCACTCTAAACCTTCCATCTTATCACTTAGGAGTCTATATTGCATAAAGACGAAGATCATTTTCATATTAAAGAGTGAGCAAAGATTTAAAATATTAAAAGTCATTTGTAAAAGAATATTAGTAATAACCATGATCACATTCACCATGAAGTAGATGCCAAAATAGCCACTTTTACCCTTACATTTAAGGAGATTTGAATTGATTCCAAGCTACTCCAAAAACTCAAGTTTCTTGAGCTCATATGCATGTGCTTGAAAGCCTATTTAATGGCTATGAATTAATGGAGATAATACTCTTACTTTTGCTTAATTCCTTGTGTCATTAGCTTAATCCATTTATCATTAACTTAATCCATTTATCATTAGCTTAATCCATTTATCATTAACTTAATCTTTCTTATTTAGTGTATTGCCATGCTTAATCTCAAAGATGATTTCTATCCACCATAAACGTATCAATACCATAATTCCAATATGGTATCAAAACATAGGTTCATGTTAATTAAAGCCCACCATTAGTTACTAATTAGCATCCCTTTCTCTTAAGCAAGCAACACCCCTTTCCACTTATCAGTTGAGATCTCCCTCTTCATGGCATTCTACTAAAATCCAAGCATATAGGCATTGAGCTAACATCATAAGCTTACTCTACATCCAAGGGGTTCACCCAATCTGAATCAAATCAAAGCAAAAAATGGTGCAGCCTGTAAATTAGGAAAAAATGTAAAATTCATCGCCTATGGGTTGAAGAGAAGCAAAACCCTTTCTCTTAAGCAAGCAACACCCCTTTCCACTTATCAGTTGAGATCTCCCTCTTCATGGCATTATACTAAAATCCAAGCATATAGGCACTGAGCTAACATCATAAGCTTACTCTACATCCAAGGGGTTCACCCAATCTGAATCAAATCAAAGTAATGGTACAGCCTGTAAATTAGGGAAAAATGTAAAATTCATTGCCTATGGGTTGAAGAGAAGCAAAACCCTCTTGGGGACTTCTAATTGGGTCCAAGAGAAGCCCTCAAATCAAATCTTAAAGCATTATATCTAGCGATTGGTGAGATCAAAGCTTTTTCTCAGTTTTCTATTCTCGTAGAGGATTAGTGCTAATCATCTTCAATTTTTTGGATCTAGGAGGGTTCAAACCAAGCATTAGCGAGTTGCTATTTCATATTTTATCATTTGTTTGCAAAACCCCACTCATTTGCTTTCTACTCTAAGAAAAACTTCAACAACAAAGGTTTCAACAATAGGCCACCCAAAGGTAAAAAGTGCAACTATAACCATGAAGAAAAATATTGCTACTTCAAGAAGAAAATAACTTCTATGGTAAAATGAACCGTGAAGAAAAGGATTGTTACTTCAAAAAGAAAGCATTCTCAACACATCTTGTAAGCAATGAAGAAGAGGCCAACCTTGTACTTGACAATGAATGGGCTTTCTAAAGTCTCCTTGAGCCCAAGCCACTCCACAAAATCTCGTTTTATAAATCTTAACCTTGACTAAGTCGGTGAAACCTAAGCAAAAAAGAGCTAGGTAAATCCAAACCTTGGTAATAACCATGATCACATTCACCCCAAAGTAAATGCCAAAGGTAGCCACTTTTGACCCTATATTCAAGGAGATGATAGAGGAGAGAATGGGGGAGATTTAAATTGATTCCAAGATCATTAACTTAGTCTTTCTTGCTTAGTGTATTATCATGCTTAATCTCAATGACTAACCCTCATTTCTATCCACCATATCATGTCAATACCATATTTCCAACACGTGTGGCAACACTTTTATCCCTAAAGAATGAGTTTTCCATAGTGTCAAAGATATGCATGCACACATGCACTCTTGTGTATGTGTGTTATAATGTAATAACATTGTAAGAAAATTGATTGAAAATTTTACAAATGGAAAACATGCATAGCCCATCAAATGCAAGTGTTATACCGGTGAACACATACACATATTACATTTTTTCCCCACAAGGAACTATAGTATACATGAGGGTAAATGTGCATCCACATCAAAGATGGAAAACCACAAAAACATTTAATGATTTCTTTTTTAGTGAATGCTTGAAAGCATTTGAACTGATAACATACATTTTTTGCATTGCAAGTGCAAAAAAAGATACACTTACAACAACAGATAATATTCATTTTTGCATTGCAAGTGCAAAAATGGATACACTTGCTACAACTGATAATATTTATTTTTTCACTTAATTTTTTTGCATTTGCACATGCTCGATAGCATTACCAATAAAGATGCCTTTATGTCTCTTTACTCCATCCTTGTTTCAAGGCCCTTCATCGAGCCTTTAACATGCTCTCTCTCTCTCTCTCTCTCTCTCTCTCTCTCTCTCTCTCTCAGAATTGAGTTTAGTTTTCTTTTTTCAATGCTTAGTGAAATGGGACATTAAAGGTGTCAGTTGTATGTTTTTATGACGTGATAGTTATCCACATGCACAAAAATCATGGTTGACTATATGCTTTGTACAAGTTGTAATATATAAGACATTCTAACTCCCATGGATTATCTCTACTTCTTTAGCATGAGGGTCCCTTCATGTTAACATGGCTTGTTGAGAAACATCATTTTAATGACAAAGTAGGCTAGCCACCTAGTATATTAAAATTGTGGGTTCAAGGAATGTATCAACTTTCATGGATACTCTGATTTTGACGCTTGTGAGTAATAGGTATTAAAGCGGTGTTAGGGTAGTACTGATTGAGGTGTCGCACTAATGACATTCTAAGCATGGTGTGTGAGTGTGCTGATCGTGGTGTTGTGCGGAGTATTTATGATAGTTGCCAATTTTCATATCTAATTAATGGCCTATTTGGCTTTGGCCGGGTGTTGTGCTATAATATTAGCACATCTTAAACGTGTAATATAAATTTATATTCCACGTTATCATATCTTAGATGTGTAAAAAAATCATTTATTTATTGTAAAAGTAGTTGCACAGGGCACCACTGCCAAATTTTATTAAAAAAGACCCAAATTTGTATGGAGCAGACTATTATTGGCTCCATAGGTCTATTTTTTGCAATAAAAAATATAAATACTCCAAATAAAAAGAGGAGCCATCATCTAGAGGAGGCCACCCAGTGGTGTGTTTCTATTTCTTCTTCATGCTTTTGTTTTAATTTTGTAACTAATCTTATCTAAGGTCATGTTCAGCAACTTCTAGTTATCTCATAAAGTAAACTCACTAATATGGTGTCGCACACGATGACACCAACTCCCAGCATGGTATAATGGTATCTTGCATGTCCCTATAAAGTGGACTTCCTAACATTAGAGCCTATCCACCATTGTAATTCTTATTAACATGGTATTACCCCCATGGTTGATGCCAACTACTAGCATGGCATAATATTATCTCGAGTGTCCCACTATACACTGGACTTCCTAACATTAGAGCTCAGCCACCACCATTGCAATTCTTATTATTTTTAATGAGGTGTATGGTCTATAAAACTATAATTCTTATTGTTTTTAATATGGTGTATGTTATATGAAATTGGCTAGGGGGTGGTGTTACTTCTAATTCTCCCTAGTATAAGTTTTTTTCAATAGGTAGCTAGAGGACTACTAAATAAGGTGGGTGAACAAGATGGTGGTGGGTGGCCATCCCACCAGCTCATACATGTGAATAGCCTATCATGAATTTCTGTTTGGTGATGTAATATTGTAATATTTTTTGCGGGCCCTTTTTTTTATAATGGTTGTGTTAAGAAGGTGTAATGTAGTGGTTTAGGTGCACATTCACATGGGGAATGGGCCTAGGCACTTTGAGCTTAGGGTCATTTACATATGTGGGTTTATGGGGCCTTGGGGGATAAAAGGCATAGGGCACATGGATATTGTACCTTTTTGACATATCACTTTACATGTTCTTGGAGCTCTAAGGAAGATAAGCATTTTTTTGTCTATGACATGAGCATTCAATGATTTATCTCACCAAAGATTCTCTCTTCACAACAGTGGTAACCACCTCACTGAATAGTTACCTCAACGATGCAATTTGGTCCTATTGATCATTAATAAGGCTAATGTTCATCATGAGCACCATAAGCTTGGGGATCTTCATCTTGAAGGACCGATGACAATATTTGGAGGCCAAGGCAACACGGAATAGAGCTTCATCAACTTTCAGTCACATGGAAGAGATTTGCCTTGCCTTATTTGCCAATGTCCACCATTAAAGTACATATGCAACTCCTAAGTTTTAGCAATGATGCAAGAAAGGGCTCCAAAGGCTTTCCATCAAGATCTTCAACAAATTGTAAGAAGGTAATAGAGTTTTGGAAGTGCTTATATGATTAAGTTTTGCAATATTTGGGACTTTTGGTACTTTTGCAAACAAAATGTATCAATCATGGTTTTGGATCACATTGGGTGGGCATATGCGTACTTCTCAAGGCTTGTTAATTCTTGCTCTCAAGTAGTAGTGTATGCATAAAACCATAACTCTATCATGATCAGCCAAGCTTTTGGGAAGCTTTTGGAGCATTGTTTTACAATAATGATGACTCATATGAGGCATTGCATATATCCTTGAAGCTTTTGGGAAACATTGGTGATGCTTACTTGGAGCATCATTTTACAATAATGATGACTCACTTTAGGCATTGCATATATCCTTGAAGCATATCAGCAATTTTAATGCTTCATTGAAGTCATTTCAATCATTGGTAAAGTGATGCAAGTATTGGGAGCATGGGGAAATGAATATGATGTCTTATATTGGCTTTTATGAATGGTGTGAGTCCATGGTGAGAGGATTTTGCAAAAGGAGAAGCATGAAATGGACAAGCTAGTGGGTGGAGAGTTTGCGGGAATATCAAAAAAAATATTGATTCCATGTGCATGAGTTCATGCATGGATATCATTGTGTAAGCCTCAATCCATACCTTGTTTTTCACAAAATTTCCATTTCCAAAAGTTGTAGATTCTAGATGTGGCGAGAGGTACTCTTGGCTAGAGGAGTAAGAGGAGCCAAGAGGGAGCATTTGCTTGAATCTTACTACAGCTGAGAGCACCTTGTAAAAGGTGTTAGTAGGAGGATTATGTGAGCATGGAGTGGTGGAAGATTCAAACCATGGTCGTCTGATGACCATGGGAGATATATGCTATGCCGAGGCTATGGTAGCCACTTTACAAGATTTACAATTGTGTTGGCAAAGTGATCGCATATGGCAAGATGCATGGACAATTTGTCAAGGTCACTACATGAGTATTGGTGCATCTATGTTAGAGGCCAATGACACGTGAGTTTATGATGACAATGGCAATGTATGGGTCACATGTATGACACTTTTGGATTGGCATTGGAGCTTTGGCAAGTGATTTGGCAATGTTGGCAATAGCTATGCATGACATTGGCAATGTATGAGTCATGTATATGACACTTTTGAATTGATATTGGAGGCCCAAAATGATGCCAAATTATGTTAAAACATGTCATTGGATCAAGCTATTGCCTAAGCATTTGGGATGATTGCATAGCCATTTTGGGGCATTTGACAACTTTTTGTAGAAAATATGAAACCCTAATTCAGTCAAAATCTTTTAGGACTGAATTAAAGGCATTTACATAGCTTGATAGAGCTATCTAAGGGCTATGTTTCAAGCCATCAAGCTTTCAATTCGGCTACCCTTTGGTGGGTCAACTTGGTATAGTTTGACTGGCCAAAAACCCTAATTCAGTCAAAAGTGATGTGGGCTGAATTAGAGGTGTTAGCATAGCTTGGAAGTACTCTCCTAGAGCTACCATTCAAGCTATCAAGCCCTTGAATGTGAGTTCATTTTTGGGCGATCAACTTGGCATAGTTGACTTTTTAAAAAAGTCAAACAAAGGAACTTTAGGTTGACTTTTTCAAACTGTTTTTGCATAGCTGGAGTCTACATTGTTAGAGCTTCAGGTGGAAATAAAGATCATGTAATTTGGATAAGTGGTCAAGTGAGAACCAAAACACACCCCTAGGCATCCTTGAGCACCTGAGCATATACGTGCATAATGGAATGCTTCAGCCCATGATGAGAGATTTGGGTATCAAAATGGACAAGAGAGGTGACTCACTCACTCACTCAATTGCATGGATTATGATTATGCAGCCTTTGTGAGTCCATTGTAGGTATTCAGTCACACGGGAGCAATACACTCGCTGAAATTTCTAGGAAGCAAGTGACTAGGAAGCCATACATTGAAGTGCATAAGGTGTTGGACATTGTCTCATGTGCTGGTGATATTTCGGCATGCATAGATCTTTTTCCTATGATGAAAACTTTCACATGTGTTGATTTGGTGGCCCATTGTAAGCCAATGCTAAGCTTCGTAATGGCTGGAAATTCATAGCCCATTGATAATTGTGTGGACGAGCCTCTTTCATTGTTTTCGAGGACTCTTCACACTTGGCTTTGTGATGCATGGATTGATGATAGTTATGGGTAGCTTACACGTAGATTGGCACCAAGTTTCGTGTGCTAACTCATCTTTTCTTTGGGTCGATACGGAATTGCCCTCAAGAAATATTGAGGGGCATGAGATGCTAGAATCCATTCCTATGACAACTATATCCACACACTTATGTAATGGGCGCCAATACTATATATTGTAAATCCCATAATTTGATGAGGGAAATTCCCTAAAGACGCTTCCAAGTACTGAGCTTCAAAGGACAGATAAGAGGATCTTGGTCAATTGGCCAAACTATAGAGAAAACCCTTGTAACTATATTTTGGGTGCCCCGGGTCACTTACTCCTGGTGGGCAGCCTAGTGGGAAAAGGCTTGGAACTATAAAAGCCAATTTTTGTTGTTTGTAACTTATTTTCCCATTTGTACAATAGAAGTGGAGTGTTCTCTCTCGCCCTCTCTTTTGCAACTCTAATCTAGCATGTGTAGTGTGCTTAGGGTTAGGGTTTGGGAGTGATTAGTGCTAATCACTTGTTTCCTCTTGCTTCCTCTCTCTCCCTCTTGCTTGAGTGATTAAGCTACCAACGCAATCCTCTTCGGCAGAGATCCCACATGATCTTCACGAGAGAGCTTGTGTCACCCATTGGATTAGAGCAACTGCCTCGGTGTGACGACGAGCACAGGCGAACGACGGTGACGAGCGGCTACGGTGGAGCTCTTGAGCCTAGCTCGAGCTGGATAGGCAACTTCCCACGACACGTTAGGGTAGGGTTTCCTTAACATCTTTGGCGCTGCTCTACTAGGGAGCGCCATCCGCTACTTGTCTACACCATCTTTGATTTGAATCCGATGGAGCCTCCATAGCCCGATGCTAGGTAGGCTCTTTAGCATGGGATTTTTTTATTTTTTACTATATTTTGATGTTTTTCTTGGTTGTTTTTGATGTTTTTGTTAAGATTCATGTATAGCTTTGTATTTAGAGTAGGATTGTCACTTGTTTGAGTGAAAAAACTTGAGATTTGGGTGATTAGAGAGCCTAATCAAGAGGGTTTTTGCTTAAACCTAGATTATTTTGCTTAATTTTTAGCTTAATCTTTTTTCTTTTACTTAATCCCTTAGGATAGATAAGTTAGCATTACTAGATAGAACACTAATCAAACAAAATTTTTAAAAAACCATAAACTATCTCTTAATTTTCACTAATCACTAATTTATTGGTTAGTTTGATTGGTGAACTTAAAGAGAGAGAAAACCAAAAAATTGAGCCTAATTGCTTGTAATTAGACTAATTAGAGTGGCATTAGTATTCTAAACACTTGTCTTCACTTAAATCTATGTTTAGTCCACTCCAATTAGGCCTTAATAGTAAGAATTAGCACTAATTTGGTCTTTTTTGTCTAATTTTTTCTCTTTTGAGTGGATTAATTAGAGACCTAATTAGTAAAATTATTTAGAGATAATAACATCTTTTTATTAGCCTAAAAATTGCTAATCCACCTATTAAATCCCCATGCTTAAACTCCTCACCAATTAGGAGTAATTTGGCAAAGAAGAGGGTTAAAGAGTGATTAACAGCAGTGAGATTAATTATTAGTTAAGTTAGAGTGCCTCTAAATTAGTAGAAACCTACTAATTTAGAGGTAGCCTCTAACTTTAGTAGCTCGTTCCCACCTACCTAGCATTAATGAGGGGGTCTTAGTTGTCTCCCACTCACTTCCCTCTAATTTGAAATTCAAATTTCAAAAGTTGCCATGGCCGTTCCATTCCAAAGTGTCATGGCCGTTCCATTCAAAGTGATGTGGTCATTCCATTCCAAGTGCCGTGGCCATTCCATTCCCAAGTACCGTGGCCGTTCCATTACAAGTGTCATGGCCGTTTCGTTCCAAGTGCCGTGGCTGTCCATTCCCAAGTATCGTGTACCGTGGCCGTTCCATTCCAAGTGGTGTGGCTGTTCCATCCCAAGTGCCATGGCCGTTCCATCCCAAATGCTGTGGCTGTTCCATCCCAAGTGCCATGGCCGTTCCATTCCAAAGTGATGTGGTCGTTCCATTCCAAAGTATCGTGGTGGCCATTTCATCCCAAGTGCCGTGGCCATTCCATCCCAAGTGCCATGGCCGTTCCACTCCCACAGTGCCATGGCCGTTCCATTCCCAAGTGTCATGGCCATACCGTACCAACCCAAGTGTACGAACGTACCATTCTTGATTCTTTTTAAAAAAAATATTAAAATTTTCAAATCTTTAGAGGTGCTTTTGGTCTACCTCCCCGACTCACTAGGGTCATTTTTACACGCATAAAATGCCTCAAAAGACCACTTTTAACCTTAAGGGTACGTTCATGTGCAAGGCAAAAGTGAGCTAAAACTCCTATTTCGGGCCCGTACTATGTGCACCGTTGAAGCTTTTTTAAGCTTCCCCGCACACCATGGACACCTTTCGGTCATGGTTGCATGCCCCCAATGCTTCCATTTCTTTCGGCGGTGGCACCCTAGCCCCAATTGCACATTCACATGTGGTCGCCACGCCACACATGTTTGCCCGTGCGGGCGAAAAGATTTTTGAAGAGCCCTCATCTAGTGGGTCCCCTCCATACCTGCATTCCGACGTGGATAGCCGCCCTCCAAGCTTAGCACAAGCTCTAGGAAGGGGAGTGTCACACCACTTGCACCCACAAACATCATATACAAAACCTATATGGGCAAAAATTTTCAAACTTTTGCCAAAATTCCACGGAGTTGGAGATCCCATATTCTACATCGAGGTCTTTAACCAAATCTGTCAAGCATTTGAAATTTTCGGCGATGCAACTAAATTCTATCTCCTTGGACTTAGCCTTGAAGGCAAGGCCGTGTAATGGTTCCAATCCTTGAACCCTCGGCACAAAGGCACTTTCAACGCAGTAAGGAGAGACCTTCACACTTGGCTTTGTAGCCTACGGGCCCATATGGAGCCCCATCATCCAACTGTTCCAATTGGAACATAAGCTTGAGGAAACATTACGTGACTACATAGCACACATCAAGTTCCTTGATTCATGTTTTGTAAAGCAAGGGAAAAATTGAGTGATAAGCAATTAATGGACCGTTTCCTCTTGGGCTTGCACAATCCAAGGCTTCACGCGACCACCTGTTGGTCAAGGACCCCCTCACCTTTGATTAGGCCCGCAACAAATAGGCGATCTTTCTCGATGATAACATGAGAGAAAGCTATTCCACGCAATTGGCCACCATGCCAATAACAACCTAAAGGTCATTTGTAACATTGCCTTCCTCTCCTCCCGGGTCCCAAGTCTTACTGGTGGCACCACCCCAAACCAACTACTCACATAACGTGCCACCACGACCTTCTCCACATCCAATCTTTCCATCCCAACAGTTGCCTCTCCATGCAAACCCTATTGCTCATGGAAAGATTCCAACTAGGTCCATTGCTAAACCTATGGAGCCCATGCGCTCCACCATCCTCGAGGCACCCCTAACACCTCATCTCCCTTTATCGGTGCCTCACAAGGACCTTGAACCACTTGTGCACACTATATGTGCACCCACAGGGAAACCACCTCTTATGTGTTTCCTCTGCCATGGACCCCATAGAGTGGCTAAATGCCCTCAAAAGAAACATCTGCCAATGCAACCACAATGTCATGGCTGTGGAATTGACCATTACTATAAGGATTGCCCTTTGCAATCACTTTCTCATTCCATAGTCGAAGTCCTGCCATCCCTTAACGTGTTGAGCATTCAACATGGGAAGATATCCACTGTATTGAATGTCATCACACGGTTGTGCAGGCCAAGCTTAAGAAGGCAACATCCCAAAAGAAACAATGCTCTAAGCATATTGGCCACGGAGACGATCGGGTTAGCATCAGCATGGGCTCAACAAAGACCACATCATCCTCCTCCAGGAGCGATGATCATGCCAAACTGCCACTCCCCCATGCAGCCCACCAAAAACTCACCAAACAGGAAAAATGGCTGGCCACATATCCCAATGCCATCCTTGTGAAGCAAGGTCTTTAGGAGGCCCAAGCACTGGTATGGACCAATACCAGGCTCACCTGAACTGCCACCCATTTTTGTAACCTTTGACCTAGTTCCTGAGTGCACACCATCCCCCATTGAACCTCCACCTCTGCACCAGATCAGGCAGGAGCCCCTACAAATGCTTAAGGCCCCGCCGGTGGAAGATCCGTTTGCCAACATGATGTTGACAAATGATGACTTTGCCCCTCATGTGCCTCCTCATCCTCCAATGCATATTCCACAAACGGCCAAGCCCAAATCCCACGTTCACATCGAACAACATGTTGATGCGAACAGTGACATAGAGTCCGACAGCAACTCACGAGGTCTGCACACCAAATTTGTTGAGGTATTTTATCCTCCTATTGCAAACAACTCTCGACCTCCACACCTTTCAAATAAGGACCAAATTGAACTTCCATATACTATTGCTGGTCCACCCTATGATCAAGGCCCTGCCCCTCAAGAAGCCCCTACTCATCAACCCAACGTGGTCGGCCTCTCTGCCTTCCTTTCCTCTCAAATCCAAATGCCCATAGGAACTTTGTTAAAAGATAGTCCAAATTTATGGAATGACCTTCCAGATTGGATGGAACACAAACTACAGGCTTCTATGGAAGAGGGCACTACCTCAGATTCCTCGGATGAATTTGAGCCCTATCATCTAGACTTACGCCATCACCACCACAACCCACAACCCAAAGGCACACCCACAATTTGAGTCAATGTGTTGAGCACTACCTCAGATTCCTCGGATGAATTTGAGCCCTATCATCTAGACTTACGCCATCACCACCACAACCCACAACCCAAAGGCACACCCACAATTTGTGTCAATGTGTTGGGACAATACTTTGAAGGTGATGACACAAATGCATCATTGCCAATTTACTATAATGAACATGTGGTCAAAGGCATCCTAGATGGATATGCTGGTGTAAGCATCTTCACACAAACACATTGGGAAAACTTGGGCCAACCATGCCTTGATCCCACCACATTGGTGATCAAGCTTGTTGACGGGAAATCTTCAAAACCCCTAGGCATAGCACATGACCTCAAGGTTAGAATCTGTGACATGACATTTCACCTCACATTTGTTGTCATGGACTTTCGTAATGCCACCTATGATGCCATCGAGACAAACCCGATTGATCCATGACTAGGACATGCATCATGTCTTATCTCACAAAGGGTCTCAAATGCTTAAGGTCAATTTATATACCTCGCACTCACATCCCATGGCCAAAGCTCCCTTTGCTGAAGACTCTGTGAGACCACCGCCAGGAGCAATGACCTCTTGGTTTGTGATGCTTGTCATCAAGCCCTTGATGACGCGCGGGTGCCATGCACAACAGCTTTTGTTAAGAGTGACAAAGTCGACCATGACTGACTAAAAATCGTTGCTACACTTGATACCCTCCCAGATTGAAAACTCGGCACGTAATTTGTGCTCCCAAATGGTGTGGGTCTTTCATTCCTAAAATTTCTATTGGAGATAACCAGTTGGAGTGCAGATTTCATGTTATTGATGCAGGAGCACTCCAAGGCCGGATAGAGTGGATTGATGCCACTCACGCTGCCAAATTAATTGGTGTGAAAAGATGGCCACGATGGCAATCAATGGCCAAAAGGCCACAGTCCTCTTGTGTTCCCAAGAGGAAATCATACACACACCCTCGCCCATGACTGCCCTTACTTATCCCACCCCATCCTCATCACACCGGCACTCTCCCTTGTTCCCACACCCCATGACTCACCAAAACGGGTCGATCGGCCACTGTTGGCACCATCCACCATTGACAATCAAGCCTTGTCCTCGTCGACATTGCCCCTCAACCTCGACCACCCACATTGCAAGCATCCTGACCTCATATTTTTATCATGAAAATCATTGGTGGGTGCCCAAGAATCTTCTTGCCGCTCAGGGATTCTATGATGGCTACACAGAACTATGGATCCCCAAATAGCCATCTCTAAAACCCAAGCACAAAAGGCCAACTAAGCTAACAAAAACCAGCTCTAAGCCCAACATTGGCTCGTCCCCGACCACTTGTTATGAGCACAAGGCTACTATGAAGGCAACACTCAACGCCTCTAGCTACCCAAGCATGCCGCCTGTGCTCATTCTCCATAGCAACTCCCCAGGAAGCCGTGACAAAAGGTCCCACAGCCCCATGGGTTAGGCAACCCCAAACATCGCACAACCAACAACGATGGGTGCCTACCAACATGCCCAAAGCTCAAGGCTTCCATGAAGGCAACACACACCTGTGGCTCCCAAAGTCACAATCAAAAGCCTCTCCTCCGCATCGACAACCACATCATAGCTCAAAGCCTCATTGACAAAAAATCGAGAAGTCTCGACAACCACGAACCTTCATCGCTTAGCACCGTTGGGTGCCCAATGTCTCTTAGAGGCCCAAGGCTTCCATGATGGCAATTCCATCATTTGGCTCCCAAGGCATACCCCTCAGCAATTTGCCCAAACCACACCCACCACGCCAGTACCTATCCAATCGACGAAGATAGTTTGGTGAGGGAGGCAAGTCCCCTCCTCCTCAACAAAATCCTACGGACTCGCCTTCACCTAACGCATGGGAACTCAAAAGCTCAATTTGCCCACCCCTTTTTCCCCAATGGAGCCTCCTTCACAAAGATCCACCCTACCCCTCGACTTCGTTTTTACCAAACCAAGGGGCAGTGCTACAAATGGCTGAGCTTCTCCAACCACTCAAAGATAAACTCAAAGGTAAGCTCACAAATCTAGCCACATGGGCCACTCAGTACAAAACCCTCTTTAAGGGTGCCAACCAATAAACACATGTCAAAATAAAAAGAAAAAAAGAGAGTCTCTAGGTGATTAGGACCACGTGCCCACCTTTTGCCCTCACCCATGTAGAACACTTACAGATCTCACTGGGCTCTGTCCTATGTGCACACCGCACAAAGCTTCATAATCAGTAGGCCATCTAGATACATCTCTGGTGGATGGGGGGACCATGGTGGGGACAAGCCTAGTCAATGCTATGACCCATCACCTGGATCTTCTTAATCACCCTCATTTCACCCCAATAAACATGCTTTATGCCTAATCCATCCTACCTAAAACTTCTTCTTTGTTTCACCACCTATGGATCAACTACCACTCCTATCCACACAGGATCCCAACGCTTCAATGACAGAAGAAGATAACACACCAAAAGAAAAAGAGAGAACACCACAACCTAATGACAACATTCACGGGAGCCAAGATACCCATCACGGTGTCTTGACAAAGATGTTAGAGCTTCATGAACATCGCCATCAACATACAACATCTCAAAGCGCAAGCAGTCTCCTTGTCCCTCCAAAATTCCCCCCTCGCCATCAACATACGACGTCTCAAAACGTAAGCAGTCTCCTTGCGTGTTGCCTCCTTGTCCCTCCGGAATTCCCCCCTCACCACTTGCTTACCAACCTCATTGTTTTACTAACTCCTTTTTAATCATACCACCTATCACTAGGGTTATTGGTCATTAAATATTCCATGCTAGTCTACTCATTCAAGTACTCTAACTCCTCTAATGAGGATGTCCCGCCGACAAAGGAGATTTAAAAAAACACAAAAAACAAAAGAAAGATTACTACTGGACACATCCAATAAAGCAAACTGATAAGAGCCCATCAGCCTAGCTGGATACTTAATCCACCAGTAATCCACTAACTTCTTTCCATCATGCTAACTCCCACACCCCCTCTCATTTTCAGAGAGACAGGAGAACTAACCAAGTGCGACACTTCCCCGCATACCTCAAATCGATCACGAGGACGCAATCGACTTTAGGAAGGGGAGTATGTTAACCACATATTGGTTAACACATTCCTATGACAAGTATGTCCGCACATTCCTATGACAAGTATGTCCGCACACTTATGTAATGGGCGCCAACACTATATATTGTAAATCCCATCATTTCATAAGGGAAACGCTCTAAAGATGCTCCCAAGTATCGAGCTTCAAAGGATACCATAGAGGATCTTGGTCAATTGGCCAAACCATAGAGAAAAGCCTTGCAACTATGTTTTCGGTGTCCCGAGTCACTTACTCTCGAGCGGTGCCTAGTGGGAAAAGTCTTGGAACTATAAAAGCCAGTTTGTCTTATTTGTAACTCATTCTTCTATTTGTGCAATAGAAGTGGAGTGTTCTCTCTCTTCCTCTCTTACAACTCTAATCTAGCATGTGTGGTGTGCTTAGGGTTAGGGTTTAGAAGTGCTAATCACTTGCTCCCTCTTGCTTCCTCTCTCTCCCTCTTGCTTGAGTGATTAGGCTACCAATACGATTCTCTTCTGTAGAGATCCCACACGATCTTCACGCGAGAGAGCTTGCATCACCCATTGAATTAGAGCAACCACCTTGGTGTGGATAGCAATGCTTGGGATTCATCTATGGATGCATGGAGGGATGGTCTATGGACTACGTAGGTGAATAGTTTATGATGCTTTTTTAAGATCGAAGTGGAAAGTGTATGATTGTGAGCTCTATGAGACTAGCTCATATGTGGATGCCTTATCGGAGTTTAGTGTTGATGAGAATCATGCTTATGATGATCTTGAGGATCATACTTTGGATACCTGGGCAGATTACATGTGAGCTCTATGAGACCAGCTCATATGTGGATGCCTTATCGGAGTTTAATGTTGATGAGAATCATGCTTATGATGATCTTGAGGATCATACTTTGGATACCTGGGCAGATTACATGTGGTGATGTCCAATGCTAATGATGATCTTGAGGATCGTACTTTAGATACGTGGTAGATTACATGTGGTGATGGTTATGCACATGAGGATTTAACATGTATTAATTAGAGTGTTGTGCAATGACAATGATCCTTACACACACGCCTATTGGAGATGCTTCTTGCTTCCGTGATGTGTATGGCAACTCTCCCTGTACATGGAACATTGATAGATGCTATGCACATTACATAAAGGATGACATAGAGAGAGCCATATCTATGGAGAGTTTTTAAGTGGATTATCATTGTGCTACCACTTATCTCATAAGGAAGAGAATATCTATGATGATGCATGTGATGGTAGTCTTGATGATGGAGATACCCACTATGATGATGCATGCTCTATGCTTGATGGTGAAGATTTTCGTATGTTTGGTTCACATGTTACTTATGGTGAGCTGGGGGCATGCATTTATAGTGTGCATGTGTATTTGGATGATCACACGTATGCCCATATGGATGTCAGGTATGAGGTGTGTATCTTTGGGTCTTGTGGATGCCAATATGATGTGATGGCTTATGCAATCGGGGCTTTGGGTGTGTCATATGCTATTTTGATTGCATTGCCTATGGAGGAAACATGTCTAGCTTTGTCAGAGATGAGGATTGTTTTGCATTTCACATTTGATTCAAGCGGTCATGTGTACTATGGATCATGGCACAGACTTTGTTTCAAGACAGTCATGCAGATGTGCATATGGATCATGGGCTCTTGGGATTCTCATTTGACCGAGGAGATTGGGTGATGATTGAGGATGCATGGCTACACCACATTTTTTTATCTAGGTGGTATTATGCTTTTCAGTTTGGGAGTCCATCTATGCAGTTTTCCATTTGATTTAAGAGGTGACATAGATTATTATCTGGGATCATGGATTGGTAGCTACCTATTATGATTTATGACTCATATGGGCTACGTGCATCTATGAGATCACACGATCAATTTTAGCTTTTGTATACTTTGTGTGCACGACCACCCTTTGATTTTGAGGATGAAATCATTGTGGGAAGGGATGGTTTGTAATGTAGTGGTTTAGGTGCACATTCATATGGGAATGGACCTAGGCACTTTGGGCTTAGGTTATTTACATAAGTGGGTTTATGGGGCCTTGGGGGATAAAAGGCATAGGACACATGGATATTGTACCTTTTTGACATATCACTTTACATGTTCTTGGAGCTCTTATGCCTAAGCTTTACATATCACTTTACATGTTCTTGGAGCTCTCATGCCCAAGCTTCCATGGTGGTACTCCCTCATGAGTGCAAGGTGGTACTCCCCTAGAGTGCACATGTGGTACTCCATGTGATGAGTGCATCTCTCTCTTCTCTCTCCTCTCCCTTTCATTGCATTAGTATCAAAGCCATGGCTGCCAGAAGGTGCATTGGTAACTTTAATGTGTAAATTTGCATGAAGCTTAACGTAAACTCATATACTTTCCACACGTGTGTGTGTGTGTGTGCATGCACACATACACATGCATGCACGTGCACATGCACACACACACACACACACACACACATTATGCATGCACACATGTGCACACATACGTACGCATGCACGTGCACATGTACACATACACACACACACATTATAATAAGAATAATAAACTAAATCACCATGTATCAATGTGTACTTACATAAGTAAAATGATTTTGTTTTTGCCTTGTACACATAAGTGATGAGAAAATTCTTGGAGTGAGGATCACAAAATCATCGAGAACTTATCAAAGGCATTATATACTACATGTTTAACAACCCTCAACTCTTTATCCCCATAAATGATTGTAGTTCTATTTTTTGACCTATGTTATATTGCATCATCCCATGAGGCCTTTCTCACAATAGTTTACAAACATTAGAAATTGGAAATATCGCCTAGCAAGTCTCACCTCCAACTCTAAACTCTCTCTCTCTCTCTCTATATATATATATATATACACACACACACACACACGTGCACGCGCGCGCGCACACACACACATATACACACGCACATATATATACATACATACATACATATATATGTATGTGTGTATGTATGTATACACACATACATATATATACATATGTACATACATATACACACATATATATGTATGTATATACATATATACATATTACACACACACACACACACACACACACACACACACATATGTATGTATATACGTACACACACACACACACACACACACATATATATATGTATATACATACCTATATATGTGTGCATGTACATACCTATATATGTGTGTATGTGTGTATGTACATGTATGTATATATAAGTGCATGTATACATACATATATACATACATGTATGTATATATACGTGTGTGTATACATACATACATACACTCACACATATATATGTATATACACACATACATATGTGTGTGTGTGTATGTATATACATACATGTACATACACACATACACATATATGTATGTATATACATATATCATATATATATGTATATACATACATATATGTATGTATACACACACGCATATATACATACATGTACATGCACAGTGTTGAAATATGCACCAAAATACTCATGTATTTAGCCTTACGGAATAATGGGGCATATGGTCTAGACTTGATCAAAGGTTATTTATATTCACTAGCTCAATAGGATGTCATTTATTAGAGAATCTCTACTTTTGCAGCAAGTGGTCAAACTCGATGCCAATCAACCCACCTTGTATCTAGGAAAGCTAGAATCATGGGAGAGAAAATAGTGGAGTGTGGAGAGATTCAAGGAGGAATCTATGAGAATCATGGAGAGATTTGTGGATCTGATTTAGTAGCTATTCTTGATTAGCTCATTGTAATCACTTTTATACTTGCCTATTTAAAGAGGCACACTAATGCAAATGATACACTCTCATTCTCTATCATTACCTTGTCATTATGCTTAAGCTCATCTCATTTTACTTAACACTAATCTCTCATCATTATGCTTAACCATGTTGCTCATTGATCATTATGAGACACCATCGATGCCAACATTTGGTCTCATTCTCCATCATTACCTTGTCATTATGCTTAACCTCATCTCATTTTGCTTAACACTAATCTCTCATCATTATGCTTAACCATGTTGCACATTGATCATTATGAGACACCATGAATGCCAACATTTGGTATCAAAGCCTGGTTTAATGTTGCTCTCATCTACTACTCTCATCTAGTCCTCTGCATTTGTTGATGCTCAACTCTTCACGCCAGTTTCTTCATCAGCTACATTAGTTGTACTATAGCCATGCAAATCTCATAGCTATTGCAAGCCATCTTTCATGTAGCCGACTAATCTACCCACTTTATCTACTAGAAGCTGTCTTTTTACATCAGCTCCACGTGGCACTCCATTTGTCAACATCAACTTCACGCACCACTCCATTTGTCTACATCAGCTCCACGCACCACTTCTGATCGGTGCACTGCTAGAAGTAATTTATTTTTCTACCTTCTCCACCCACTATCACTTGTGATGTTGCATGTACCTACTATGGCATCTGTTGTTGATGCCTGATGACCTGCAGTAGTCTGACGACTTGCTTTTGGTATTTGATGACCCACTGGTACTGTTGAGATAGGCAATGACCTGCCTGCTGAGACTGCCAATGACTTGCTGCCTAATAGCCACTGCCTATTGCCACACTTGCTATTGAGTTCCTTGGCCGGGTTTACTTTTTTGGCCAGGCTTACTAAATCAACTGATGTAATCCGAATGTAGAATCGGAACACTAGATCAACTATCTGAATCATCCGTTTGAATCAACTAGCTGAATTAGCTATGTGCATTAGCTGGCTGAATCCTCTTGGAGTCAGCTATCTGCATTAGTTGGCTGAATTAGCTGTTGGAGTCATCTATCTGAGTTAGCTCTCGAACTCAGTTGATCAATTTTTTTTTCACATTTTCAGAATTTTCTCCACATTTATTCTCATGCATATCTAATTCTAGGAGGGCTCATTACTTAAATAATTTTGGATTAATCTTTACATTAATCATTTATTTTCATATAAAGGAACTAGACACTGCCTCTTTGAGATAAGACCTTTCCTAATGGCCACCAAGACAGATAAATTTGAAGGAATAAGCTTTCATACATGGTAGACTAAGATCAAATTTACATTAATGAAAAAGGGGTTGTGGAGCATTGCTAATGGGAAGGAGAAAAAGGGTAACACCAAGGAGGGAGAAGCGTTATGGATTAGTAAGGATGAAAAGGCCCTTGCCATCATAGCTTTGAGCTTGAGTGATCAACTTGTCCGTTGGCATGGATGGAAGAGGCGCTTTAAATGAAGCTTGGGAAGAGTTGGACACATTGTTTGGGAAGAGGCGCTTTAAATGAAGCTTGGGAAGAGTTGGACACATTGTTTAGTGCTCAAGCTAAGAGCTCCAAGATCAGCCTTCTAATTCAATTCTTTGAACTTAAGTTAAATAGGGGAGAGCCTCTTGCCTCTCACCTAAATCGGATGAAAAGTCTAACCACATAGCTTGCAAGGATTAACTTAAATATGGAAGAAGATGCATGCATTGCATTGTTATTAAAAAGTTTTCCCCATCAGTACTATGGCAACATAGTCACTATCCTCACCAACTTGCCTTCTCCAACACCAGCTAACATCATTGTAGCTCTTTTGGAAGAGGACAAGAAGATCAAAATGCAAAACACCACTAGCACCACTTTGCCTACATTCCAAGATGAAGCCTACTTCAGTGGTTTATTCAAGAAAAAAGGGTTCTTTCATAGGATCATACAAAGGACCCCCACTAACAAGGAGTTTCCAAAGAAATCATTTGATTTTTGTGGAAACCCTAATCATGTTGAGAACGATTATTTTTCCAAGAACAAGGCTCAAAAGGCCTATCTTGCAAAAGGAGATTCAAGTGATATCCAAAGTGGAATCTATGGGAGAGAATCATGGAGAGATTTATGGATTTGATTAGTAGCTAATCTTGATTAGTTCATCGTAAGATCACTTTTATACTTGCCTATTTAAAGAGGCACACTAATGCAAGAGATATGCTCTCATTTTGTATCATTACCATGTCATTATGCTAATCTTGTGTGTTTAAGCTAATATCATTTTACTTAACACTAATCTCTCACCATTATGCTTAACCATGTTGCTCATTGATCATTATGAGCCACCATGAATGCCAACACACACAGATACATATATATACTTGTATGTATATACATACATGTATGCATATGGCATATATGTATATACATACATGTATATTTATGTATGCATACATATATAGATATATGTATATGTATGTATGCATACATGTATGTATATACATGTATGTATATATGTATATACATACATGTATATCTATGCATATATGTATGTAAATGTATACGTATATGTATATACACATATGTATATGTGTATATACACATATATGTATGTAAATGTATACGTATATGTATATACACATATGTATATGTATATACATGTATGTATATATGTATATACATACATGCATGTACATACATGTATATATATGCATATATGTATGTATATGTACACACATATATACATACATACATACATATATATATATATATGTATGTATGTATGTATATATGTATGTATATGCATACATGTATATGTATGTATATACACATATGTATATGTATATACATGTATGTATATGTATATATGTATGTATATACATATATGTACATGTATATACATGTATGTATATATATATATATATATACATACATGTATATACATATATATACACATGTATGTACATGCATATATATATATATATATACATGCATGCATGTATGCATATATATACATATACATACATGTATATACATGTATGTATAAATATATGTATGTATATACATGTATATGCATACATGTATACATATACATGTATGTATATGCATACATATACATATACATATATATATGTATGTATATACATGTATGCATATACATACATACATGTATGCATATACATACATACATGTATGCATATACATACATATACATATACATATATATATGTATGTATATGTATATGTATATATATGTATGCATGCATGCATGTATGTATGTATGTATGTTCATACTAAAAATAACATTTTCGATTAGCTTTTAACTCTTTCTTCATGTAGAATTATTAGTAAAAAGAATGAGGTTAAATCTTACAACTTGATTTGATTGAAAGAGGTAATCCATACAAACAAATATTAAAGTAGGCAAAGAAACATACCGCTCATGCACAAATGGAGGTGTGTTCTCAACTTAACAAAATTGTGTCCTATGACCTAAAAGTTTTGAGTCCATGTCATAGTTTATGCTATCTATTCTAATTTTGGTTGAAATTTCATGCCATCTAGTTTGTCACCCAAAATGTGATTTTATGCATTAGTTAAGATTATAATAGACTTGAACAAAAGCAATGGTTATAAGTTTTCATACATGGATGCATAGATGCACAATGATATGTACATTAATGTCATCTTGCACTATAAACCAAAATTAGTTAGGTATTTGATGTTCAAAAATTTCCTTTATATTTTTTGCAGGTGCATATATTTCTTGGAGATGATACATAATATAATAACTAATCTTGATAAAGAACAAAGTAAACACCAATATTGTATGCCTCTTCTTAGGTATAAGCAACAACGAAATAGACCTAAGGAAAATGGCATCTCTTTGATTTTAAAAATTAGTGAACCACCTTCTCTCGCAAACAGATAGTAGGGCAACTTCTTTGATAAAGGAAGAGTGCAACTCAAAAAAGGTGGTTGCAATGTATAGCATCATATAAGAATGCAATGCCTCAAAGCGTTCATCTCTCTCTCTCTCTCTCTCTCTCTCTCTCTCTCTCTATGTGTGTGTGTGTGTGTGTGTGTGTGTGCATGGGGGTGCGTGTATGTGTGTGTGCATGGTGCATGTGTGTGGAGGGGAGGGGAGGGTAGAAAGATGAAAGGGCTAACTAAGGAGGTCAGGGATAGGATACGAGGTTAGTTAAAATGTTAGTGGACTCAACAAAGGAGATATTGGGGGTAAGAAAGAGAAAAGGGAAAAATTAGTAGGTAAGGATTAGTCAAAATGTTAGTGGACTCAAAAAAGGAGATATGGGGGGCATGAAAGGCCAAAAGTGTTTTTAGAGGCATGCTAGGACTGAAGAAGCTAGAAGAGTCAATGAACAAGGTAGGCGATGCGAACATGTATGGTAGGAGACATGGCAATTGGTGGAAGTAAAGAGAGGTGAGAAGGTGAGAAGGTGGATAAGACTAGGAGGTGGAGTTGGAGGAAGGGGGCCAAATTTAAAAGGTGGATATGGCCTTGGAGGGAGGGGGGCAAATTTAAAAGGTGGATACGACCTTGGAAGGAGGGGGGCAAATTTAAAATGCACACTTGTCTCGTGAACATTTTAGTTTTGGTTTCAAAACATTAAGCTGCCATTAATATGTTCCTATCAAAGAGATGTATTTAAAGTAATTAGAAGATAAGAACAAATTTTGTCTCGAACTACGAGCGTACTTTTATATTGAGATATGCATCCAACTCAAAAGGTAGTTTTGATTATTGTCAATAGTAATTAAGCACTTTAGGTTTGGCATAAGTTTAAGGCTTGGAAATACTAGTACTACATGTTTCACCTTAAGGATTGTATTGTTATGAGAAATCATATTGTGTGATTACATTACTTTTTTATATAATATACGGTGAATGTTTTTAAGTAGTGTTAAGAAAAATACTAGTCAACCACTTGCTTTTAGCTTTATGCGTGTTCCAAGGTAAGTGATGAGAAGAAGCACTAAGGTTCACTCCTAAAAGTTGAAGATAAGGGATAATATATGTTATCTTCTTGTGAGAATATCTCTTAGGTTTTTTATTACCCTTGACCTTTGGTCTTGAGTGTTTAGAACTTAAGATTGACAGTACAATGATGACCTTATCACTTTTAGTGTATTAATTTATTTACATGTCCTACGATAGCCTTAGGTAACAGTAGTCACAACAACTTTCCATGGAGTAAAACTATACTAGACAAGAAAGTATGGAAACAAAGCCAATATATTTTGTAAACAATTCCAATTTCTAGAAAATAATACTTCAAACATTGTGTTTGTAGTAAAGGAGTAGCCAAAAATTTATACTTTTGATGTGACAACAATCTATGCACAAGGACCAAGTATTTCTATGTAATTATACATAGAATAAAAATTTAAGATATACAATTTGAGTTGTACATGAGCATTCAAAGAATGTGTTATCTTGCACACCCCACACATACATGGATACACTAGCTTGAATGGAATAAAGTGACTATTTGACCATATATTTGATTTTTAAAGCAATAATTGGTTCATTACTTTTCAAAGCATGAAATTACCAAGCCTTCACACTTTTGAAGTTTTTCCATAGCACATGCGACATATATAAATCCCTTAAGTATTAAAAGAAAGCTACATCAAAAGTAATTGAAAAAAGATAAACTTGATGGACTACTTTTACTTAGGGAGAGTTTTTTTCCCTAATTTTATTTTAAACAAAACTAAAACATGCAAGTTAAATCTCTTATAATACATAATAATACCATAAGGGTTATAGTACTTTAAGTTTCAAGATAAAATTAATGTTTGTCATTTACATTTCATGTGACATGAATTTTATCTTTATCCTTATTCTAGTAATAAAAAGACATGCATTTTAGTATTATCCTTATTATAACAATAAAAAATAATCTAAAAGTGACATTATTGTAATTTAGGTTTTATATTAGATTTAAAGTGCATGCATACTATTTTTTGTAGAAGTGTAAAAGCATAATGCTAGACACAAATTTCACTTACATTGATTTCTAAGTTTTTACTCATTTGTTGGATTAGCTCAATAAAAGATTTTAAAATGAAAAGGTAAATGGGATAAATTTAGTTTTGTAAACATTATAATACTTGATAATTATTGATAGTGTAATATTTTTTTAAATGGAATATCAATGGGGATGACCGATCCAATAAATTTGTTAGCCTTGTGTATGGATGTGACATTTGAATGCAAAGAAGAAAAATTAAAATATATCATAATGAGTCATTTTTGTGTAAGCTTTATTACCTTATTGCCTTTTTGGCTAGACATAGATGCACATTTATATCGAGTAGGCACTTTTTTTACAAGGTCAAATAGCTATGAATATGTATTTAACTCTTATAATTAATGTGAAAATGATGCTATGAATATGTATTTAACTCTCATAATTAATGTAACAATGATGCTATGAATATGTATTTTTTAACAAGGTCAAATAACTATGAAGATATATTTAACTCTCACAATCAATGTGATAATGATGCTAGAATTAATGAAGAATCATATTTTAGTTTGTGAGTGCCTCTAGTTCTTTTTGATAAATTATTAACTTAGATTAAGGTGCCTTCAAAATAGTTATGCATGCTATCATGTTACATTAATATGCAATATCTTAGGTAAATTCTTATCCCAAACTTTTATTCCATGCTTTATTTTAATATAGGAATATGAAATCATTTTGAAGGGGATGATATTTTATATTGAGTTTTAAGTGCATTCTTACTGAAGGAGAGTACTATATGTAGCCTTCCTGAGGAGGTTTTGTATGTTTGAAAGCTCATGTTGGTCAAATGATTTTTTCATAAAAAAGAATTAGTCTTGAAAAAAAGGGTTTTTTTAATAATCGGAACAACTTGACCAAATGAAGACAGGCCCTAGAAAACCTAACAAAAAGGTATCAAAAGATTTAGCTTTGCAAGGTAATCCAAAATTCTCATGTGTGAGCTTAAGGGGAGCATGAGCTTGGTGCTCAAGAATGCCCAATGATATGCTTCCCTTTTGGATATAGCTTGCTAAAATTCATGATATAGATGAAAATTTGTATTTATTTAAAAGGAAATGATAATGTAGAATGAAAAGGAAGATAAATTAAACCACCCATGTCACTAGCTCTACTAGCCGTAAAGATTCTGTGCAAGGTGTAGCTTTCTATAAAACATGCATTTTGTTATTATTATTTAGCTAGAAATGGAACTAAAATGGCCACTTCTTGTTAGTCATATCTTGAATCCTTATGAGAATTCCCTCTTGCTACCAAATAGGAGTGAAGTAGGACTTTACCAAGGCTAAAGTAGATAATGGATAAAATATACCCCTCTTTTTAAAAAGAGATACCCTTTCTTTTAATAAATATGCCAACATGTTCTTTTGAATGCATTCTACTTTTGTTTGGTAATTCATCTCACAATTGTTTGACAAGTGAGACCATAAAATGACAATCTCTTAGTTTTGGACAATGGAACCTTGGTTGATGATGAGGAAGAGGGTGGCCGATGCCCAGGGGGCTTGCATCAAAGTGAAACAGATTAGTGTTAACCACTTTGTAGGTTAACATGGTTTCACCTGCTTGACCTACTGTAAGGCGCTTTGCCATTTGCCATTTTCCATTTTCCATTTTATAAAGTGCCATTTTCCATCTTACCCGCTTAAATGGGTACTTATCCTTTGTAAGATGGTGTTGGAACATATAAAGTAGCCTACTTTGACCTTAATGTCAAATAGGGAAAGGCTAAGGACTTCATGTACATACTTGCTTAAGACTAGTAATAGAGGCCATACCATTTTTAAGTTTGGCCGGTCTAGTATGAAAATAAGTTACTTATATATAAGACATTTTTGAGTTTGGCCAGTCTATTATGAAAATAAGCCTTATATATGTCATTTTTGACACTAAGCAATAGACACAATGATTCCTTTGCAATTATCTTCTTTACTCTTGCTTGCTTGTACGCTATTGGATTCACACATGCTAGATGGATGCTTGCTTGTACGCTATTGGATTCACACATGCTAGATGGATGCTTGCTTGAATAGGTTTGCTTGTAGGATTCCCTCTTGCGTTAGCTTCTTCTTCTTTCCTTGCCTTTTGTGAGAGAGAACCACCATGAGGGACAATCTCTATTTGTAACCATTTGGGTGAAGAGAGCTCTTTCTTCACACCCATTGGCAAAGGAGAACCACCACAAGGGATGATCTCTATTTTCCACCATCTAGGCAAAGAGAGCTCTTTCTTTCAAACATGGTTTCACCTGCTTGACCCACTGTAAGACGCTTTGCCATTTTCCATTTTCCATTTTATAAAGTGCCATTTTCCATCTTACCCGCTTAAATGGGTACTTATCCTTTGTAAGATGGTGTTGGAACATATAAAGTAGCCTACCTTGACCTTAATGTCAAATAGGGAAAGGCTAAGGACTTCATGTACATACTTGCTTAAGACTAGTAATAGAGGCCATACCATTTTTAAGTTTGCCCGGTCTAGTATGAAAATAAGTCAATTATATATAAGACATTTTTGAGTTTGGCCAGTCTATTATGAAAATAAGCCTTATATATGTCATTTTTGACACTAAGCAATAGACACAATGATTCCCTTGCAATTATCTTCTTTACTCTTGCTTGCTTGTACGCTATTGCTTGCTTAGTGTCATTTTTGACACTAAGCAATAGACGCAATGACTCCCTTGCAATTACCTTCTTTACTCTTGCTTGCTTGTACGCTACGTGCACCCTCTCCACATAATACGTTCTTTACACACACGTGCAACCATAATCACTCGCACCCTCTCCACATGACACATCCCCACTTGTGCAAGCCACACAATGAAGTCAACACAAGAAAGAAAACCAACTACTGGCAAAAAACAAAAGCAAAGGGTAATAAGCACCAACATTTTGACAAGCGTCGCTGTTGCGCTGATGCCCTACATTCTTCTTGAAAACCTAATAAGTACTGTAAAAAGTTTCTCAACCCTCCTTTTATTGCTTTTTCTGGCTTCTCAAAGCACTCCCCACAGAGGGTAGAGCTAGTATAGCTGTGTTTGCTTGCATAGGTACCTACCTAGAAAGTCCAAGAGCACACCCAAAAAGTCTAAGAGCTTCCACCAAAACCCATTTTGAACCAAACCAACCCACAAACTCAAATTCACACAAACTCGACACTTCCTACACACGTGCACCTATGAAACTAATGATTTAATTCCACAAGGAACATTCGTGAAGACACCATGGCTAATAGAGCCACATCCATATCATCACCTTTGCATAGGGAGCCTAGAAAAAGTAGTCCTTGGATCTCCCTGATCCATGCACTAAAAAGTCACTCACTATTAGGGACGATTCATGAACCCTCCTTGCAAGGTTATTATGGTGGTCACACTGATGTTTGCAAGACATATGAGAAGGGGTTCGTCTACTATGATGTAAACTTGTTATATCCCCATTCAATGACATTCCCAATGCCAGGTGGTGCTCTAGTATGGTGTGGGGACTTGAAGGGATCCAATTTGGAGACATTGTTTAGCTTTGTGGTGGAAGCCATTGTAATGTGTCTCGAAACTATCAAGGTGCTAATACTTCCCTCTAAGGACCCTCCCTATATGGTAGGTTCGAGATCAAACCAAATAGTATTCTCACTAAAATATGTGATAAAGAAAGGGCCAATATGCTAATGTCAAATTTTGAATACAATTCATGTGTCACTACCCTCAAGGACATCTTTAGGGTTGCCTATTCATTGATAGAGTGTCGTGTCATTTTTCATTTTTTTTCACTTACCTGAAGTAGTCCCTTACCTCGGCAAGGTTGGCCTCATGGCCTTTTGCAACCAATCACCATGGTGTCGAGATCTCCCTCTCACCCTACACTACATTGAGTCCTACCACAATATAGATAATTCATGGGAGGTTGAGATGTCGGATCCCTCTCACCAAGGATCTCCTAAGAAGAGCCCTACACCTCCCCACCATTGTATCAAAATTCCACATTGGGAAGGGAGCCGACAACATTTGGCACCTGATCATAAAGATGGTCTCAATTCTCATGGGGCTAAATTTGAGGACATTATAGTCCCCAAATGGGTGCTCCCAACCTGTGCTTACATTGCTCACTCATGAGAAGGCTCGGGACCAACATAATAGGGTGTCCCTCACCATCCTAGCCAAGCTACTTTCTAGACAAACTGACAAATTGGGCCGAAGCCTTTATCGCAGCTAAACACAAAAGCTCATTTGTAGTAAGAACTCGGTGGCGTGTAAGTACATTACATGTCCACATGCTCACGTAGATCCTTTATCATGCCATTGGCAAAGAGATTTATGATGTAACATGTCTCTTTGGCAACCCCAAACCCCAACCTCCCCCAAAGAGGTAAAAGTGGGAGACATTCCGTAACCCATTCGTTTCTTCCCCAAGGCTAGAGCCATTGAGGAACTGGCCCAACCGCAACCATAACCTGCGGTAGCCACATTCCCCATTCCCTAATCCACTCAAGTGGAAGCTCCTCTTGGCTCCATAAGTGATATGTTTGAGCTCTAGGAATTATTTACACCACACCCACATCTGAGTGAGGTGCATGGAGCCCAAACCGAAGGTGCACATCAAGGGAGTCACCAAGTAACCCATGAGTAGGCTCACCCCACCCTCCGCAAAGATATCACACCCACTCCTATATCATACCAACATCTACCACATCTGCTTCACTCAACCTTCTTTCATTGGGACCATCCCCTACCCACCTCTGTGAAACACTTAAGGATGCCACAGATTGGACTCTCACAGAACCATCTTCTTCAATCGGACCTGACCCATGACTTTTTTAGCTCCCCCAAGCACTTTAAAATTTGATAAACACATTGTGTTGAGCTATCAACTAGGGTGGGAACCACAACCTTGAAGAATCCTCAGAAAGAAACTAGGGTGGGCATCAAACCTCAGAATCTTTAGAAGGAAACTAGAGCAGACATCATAAGGAAATCAGAGAGGGAATCAGTCTTCTAGAGAAGAAGCCGCATAGGCCAATGAGGCTTCTTTTGGGTGATAAGCAAATAATTGGGAGCTAAACCCAACCCCAGCTCATGTCTTCATAACTTTTTTTGTAATGAATATGACATGTAATGTACATGTATTATAGGTGCGTTAAATATTGTTGAGAATTATTATGTGTAGAAAATGGCTATAAATAAAGATGTGAAGGGATGGTTGGCTACCCATTCTACTTTCACTTATAATTTTTTGAGTTGAAGAAAACAAGCTAAATCTACCCAGCAGAGTTATGTTTTAGAAGAACTATGCAAGTTAAAGACCTACTATTCATTATCTTCTAAATGCTTTAGTAGTGTCACTAGCTTCATGTATCCCAAATATATGAATTTTATTGAAATTATATCATCTCTATGTTAAAATGAGTTTAGCAAAACATGGAATATAACCCTTTTTATTGCATGCTCCATGTCTGTCATTTCTCTACACACTTATGTTGCATGCTCCTTGTCTATCATTTCTCTACACACACACACACACACACACACACACACACACACACACACATCATCATCATCTTTCTCTTCCACTTTTTATTTGGACAATGGGACTTATTTGTCATTTTTCTTCACTCTTCCTCTTCCTCTCCCCTTCGCCTTCCCCTCCCCTCCCTTCGCTTCTCTCTCTCTCTCTCTCTCTCTCTCTCTCTCTCTCTCTCTCTCTCTCTCTCTCTCTCTCTCTCCCCCCAACACACACACACACACACACACACACATGCATGCATCTCCTAACATTTTCATGTATACACATAAACACACAAACTCATTGAACCTACATGTGTACATGCACATGCACACACACATACACATTGCACCTGCATATGTACATGCACATACACACACAGATACATATCTATGTATGAAATTATATAATGATTTTGTTTCATTCATATTATGTAAATAATAAGTAATAGCTATAGTAACTCATAATCAAGAGATATTGATTATGCCTTTGCTAAGCTTTGTAGGCATTGCTATGGAAGCATATAGGAGATGGAATGGGGAAAAAAAATGTTAAAATAACCAATTGGCCGTGAGGGAAAAAGTTGAATGCATAGGACAAAAATTGATGGCATTTATTGCATAAATGTCATTGATTTCCCTATGGCATTTGAATGTGAAGTTTTTAGACTATTGTGCATCCTCAATATGTTGTGCCTACAATATTTGGTTTGGCCACTTGGCGGGCACTTGGATCATTTGAATGTGAAGTTTTTAGACTATTGTGCATCCTCAATATGTTGCACCTACAATATATGGTTTGGCCATAGGGAAAAATTTGAATGCATAGGACAAAAATTGATGGCATTTATTGCATAAATGTCATTGATTTCCCTATGGCATTTGAATGTGAAGTTTTTAGACTATTGTGCATCCTCAATATGTTGCGCCTACAATATTTGGTTTGGCCATTTGGCGGGCACTTGGATCAACAAGCCTTCTCACGACATCTTCAATCGATTATTGAGTGTTGATTAAAGCCACACCCTTTGAGAAAACCATGTCTTCAATTGCAAATTGTTGTTCATGGATTTCATGAGGTTTCCCATGGTGCTCAAATGTTGAAGATTTGGGAGTTCTTTGAGACCTTTTAAAGCTTCTTGGTAATGATCCTATCCAAGCATTCTGGAGGCTTCACATACCAAATCTTGCAATCTTTTAACCTAATGGTGAGTACTTGGAATCCTATGGGCTGATTTTAATGTATTTTTCATGCTTTTATGTCAAGAAAGCAAAAAATTAGTTTTTCCCTTCACCATTAGTTTGATATTTCATCATAAGGGCAAGGTTGGGTACACTTTTCATCCCTATTAATCAAAGATTTAACTCATTGAAGCTTCAATGGTGTTTATTGATTCATTAAGGTCTTTGACATAGCCTTGGATGCCTTGTACATGCATATGATGTTTATGGATGATTACACTTCACAATGGATACATTGTTTAATCTACATCATTAGACAAAGATTTGTGGTTAGTTTGTACTCTTGATGCCTAGTGTTGAAATGCTTGAGGGTTTTACCACTCTTGTATAAGAATACAACTTTCTTAACTTGATCCATAGACATTACATAACCCTTGGAGTGTATTTATGCAAGGTCAAGATACTCATTGGTGCTATGTGAATGCATTTTGATGCATTGGTGTTATGGCTCACCCAAACCCCCCTTGAAACACATCTAGCAAGAAGATTACCTAGCGAACTGCAATTGTCGTGAGGATCTTTCCAATGGCTAAGCTCGTAACCCTTGAGATCTTTAAGCTCTACAACTCCTTGAGAAGCAATTCCTGCTGCGAGCGTTGTCACACCGTCGCATTGCACTACGTATACTTATCCCTTATCTTACCTCACTTCACTTATACACACTCACTAGCGTGAATTAGAGAGAGATTAGTAAGAGGATTAGTAAGAGCAAGACTCTATTGCACACTGGGAGAGTTATTTGTAATTTTATGAGAGATATTCACTTATATACATGACCATAAGTATTCACACTCACTTAAACTGTGGTCGATTGGGCACTTATATACAAGACTCTATTGCACATCGAGAGATTTCTTTGTATCATGAGAGATATTCCCTTATATACATGGCCATAAGTGTTCATAATCACTTAAACTATGGCCGATTGGGCACTTTAGGCTCATAAGAGGCATAATGCTATTACAATGACTACTCTCATAATATATCCATGAAGTACATCACTTGGGACTTCATCCTAACTCACTACCACATGCTCTTGAAGCAGGAATCGCCATAAGTATTCCATAGGACCATTACGGGCGCCCGTCCAAGTTATAAATTTGGACACCATTGCTTCATATCTTGAATGTATGACCTTTTGGTGTATCTACCTTAACTCCTTGATGTAATATAAGGGCAGTAGCTCTTGTAAACCCTAGGAATGGGTTAACATTCTCCCCTTCATGATACCGATTGCGTCCTTGTAATCACGTGGAAGACCTTTGTGTGGGGAGAATTGTCAAGTTTTGTTGATTGCGCTTGATGTTGAGTGATGTTCAATGGTCCTTGTTCCTCTAGAAGGAATAAGAAAAGTTAGTTAGTAAATGAAAGGGTTAGAGATTAGTAGGAATTCCTAACAAGGTGGGGGTGGTGGGGGTTTTTTACGAGTGATTGCATTTTTATATTTTTGTGAGCATGTTTTTATGTGGGTTTTATTGTTTGCTCACTTTGTTTTTGATAATCATAATCAGAGTTACATGTGATTTATGTTAGTGGGGAATCTAAGAGATGTTAAAAATGGGGAAGAAGAGAAGGAAGGATCCGGAGGAACGTAGATAAAATCATCAGAACAAGATTGTGATTCTCAGTTCCTCATCTGATTCATTGAATCGACATTCATCATTTATAAAAATTGGCCTTTGATGATGTCCCTTTTTATGGTAGGATTCTTATCAAATGTTGTTGAGTAGGACCTGTTCTTGCATTCTTCATCCCATGTGCTTTTTAGGATTTTATGTTTATTTAAGTACTCTATGAAGCAGATAATCATGACGTATATGAGTTGAGTCAAATAGACTCTTATTGAGTTGCTGCTTATTAAAGTAACTACCTATTGGTAAAGCATGAAAGAATTACACCGACTTGCTAGGTTAATATAGACATCTTCACGAAGGATTAATGTGTTGTGAAGACTTAAGTTTTTGTTTGTAGAGGTTTGCAATTTGAAGGAAAAATCCAGGCGATGGGTTGTACCATTGACCAGGCTATTGCCCACCATGGCCCCCCCATCCAGAGATGTACTTGGACAGTTGTCGATGATGACGCTTTGGTGCAAATTTCCTCCAGTGCATGAGTATGGATATGTACTCATGGAGCAGTTGCTACATTAACTTAGCCAAAAGAATAGTAAGCTATAAGCTTAACAAAAATGTATTGGCTATTAAAGATTGTTGGGAGTTTCTTGTGATATTCTACCATTTTTAGGTAGCCCATTTTTGTGATTCCTTTTTGTTTTTGTCTCTTTTTTTTTTTGGGTTACCACCTTGCAAGCAACAACTTCTTGTGGCTACTCTCCTTTTTGAGAGAATAGGTTCTTATGTCTGTCGCGTAGCTTCTACACTCATGCTTCTCATCCAGAGGGGTGAAAAGCACATTGTGAGTTTGTCTTTAATGCACTAATAAGTCTCCATTGTAGACGTGGAAATTGATTCTTGAATTTGTGGTGCAATTGTTGCCGAGGCGATGGATACAGCTTTTGGTTGGTTGCCATTGGTGTTGATGAGAATACGCAAGCTCGTGTGTATGTTTTGTAGGCACAAGAGGGGTTGAGTGGCTTGCTTGGGCCTCCATTCTTTTGAAGTTTAGGTGAAACTGTTGGGGTTGAAGGTGTTGGTGAAACGTTTCTCCCTTTGTTCGATCTTGGCAACCATATGATGGGATTTTTATCATAGTACCCCTATTGTTGAAGCACATTCATAGGCACCCATATTTAATGAACATCAGGAGTTAATGGTTGATGCCTTTGAGGTGAAAGATCCCTGCCCCCTCCGCGCAACGAATTCCGAGGTGCTAGCAGCGGAAGTAGCACTTCTTGCGCAGGGCAAAACCTCTCACTTGGGCCTCACCCACGGATATCCGGACAAGAGACTAATCCCTCGGTTCTTCGAAAACCGAACCCAAAAGAAAAACTTCCTTCACCCAACAGACATATGATGGGATTTTTATCATAGTACCCCTGTTGACGAAGCACATTCATAGGCACCCATCTTTAATGAACATCAGGAGTTAATGGTTGATGCCTTTGAGGTGAAAGATCTCTGCCCCCTCCGCGCAACGAATTCCGGGGTGCTAGCAGCGGAAGTAGCACTTCTTGCGCAGGGCAAAACCTCTCACTCGGGTCTCACCCACGGATATCCGGACAAGAGACTAATCCCTCGGTTCTTCGAAAACCGAACCCGAAAGAAAAACTTCCTTCGCCCAGCAGACATAGGTGATTCTTCGATGATATTTTTATTCTAACGTAGTCAAGGGCCTTACCTAACCAAACTGATCCGATCGAACCTGTATAAGTCACATGGTCAGATCAAGGAAGAGACTTGCACTTGGATCATAGAGACCAACACTTTTTTCCTCATCAAGAGGCATAACCGTTGATTCTTTTCCATAGAACAAAGACTATCCGAGATTTACTTCATCTATCGTAACATAACAGAATTGAGTCTCATTTTAGGGATCCATCAGTCTAGCCTAATCCTATGGGTTAGCCAACCGCCCAACCACTGTTGTGATAGGATCGATTTAGAAATTTGGTTATGTTTTGCCCCGGGTACTAGGGAAAAGAGTTCCCAGGCTCCCTAGCTGGCGCTTCAAGCAAACTTCAAGATAGTCACACCACACTTACATACCCAATAGGAAGTCTCCTGTTTCATAGATTTAGCTGTCTTTGAAACAATCTTTTAATGAAACCATAGTATCACTGATCATAATCCTCCAAAATATCTAGCTTGAGTTCTAATTTGCAATCATTCCTTCATCTGTGTACCTATGGCAACAACCAGAATGCTCACCACCTGTTCACTCAGGGGCCTTTTCAATAGTTCCTAGCTCATAGTACCTGGCAATATAATCACATAAGAAAATCCAGATGGACTCTCCGTTGAAGATCAGCAAGATCAACCAATAGATCCATATAAAAGAGCCATGGACTCATCCGTTGAGGACCAGCAAGGCCAATCAACTAGATCCATGCCCGTATTCAGAAAACAACTCTAACACCTTGTTCCATTTTTCTTCCTCGACGCATGCGTGGGTATCTTCGGTGACCCAGAGCCCGAGCACCGTATGGTCAGCACCCTCTAGGCTCACTTAGGGCTTCACTCATAGGCCGCTTCCTTGGTCCTTCATCCACCGTACCAGAAGCTCACCATTTAAATTGAACGGAGGCTGGTCAAGACCTCGGCTGACCTTGCTATGCGAGACATCCTCCATTGACTCTCCATCCATTCACATCTCATCGCATCCATCACACCCATTCACATCTATCACACCCATTCACATCCATCACATTCATTGCATCCACATCACATCACATACATTCCATCCATATCTATCCTTATCACTCACATTCATTCCATCCATATCATATCACATTCATTCCATCCACATTACATCACATCCACATCTTTCCACATTACATCTCATTCATTCCATCCACATTACATCACATCCACATCTATCCATATCTCATCACATCCATTCACATCTCATCACATTCATCCACATCCATCCATTCATTCACATTCACATCTATCCACATCCATCCATTCATTCACATGCATATCTATCACATCACATCTCATTCTCATCCATTTACATCACATCACATCCTTTCACATATCATCACATCTCATCACATTCACATCCACATCTATTTATATTACATCACATCTCATCCACATCTCATCACATTCACATACACATTCATTTACATCACATCACATCTCATCCACATCTTATCACATTCACATCCACATCCATTTACACGTCACATCACATCCCATCCACATCTCATCACATCCGCATCCACATCCGCATCCATTTACATCACATCACATCTCATCCACATCTCATCACATTCCCATCCACATCCATTTACATCACATCACATCCACATCCACATCCATTTATATCGCATCACATCCACATCCACATCCATTTATATCGCATCACATCCATCCATTTATATCACATCCATCCATCACATCCACATCCACATCCATTTATATCGCATCACATCCATCCACATCTCATCACATCCACTCGCATCTCCTCACATCACATTTACATCTTATCACATCACATTCACATCCACATCCATTTACATTGCATCAGATCTCATCCACATCTCATCACATCCACTCACATCTCCTTACATCACATTCACATCTTATCACATCACATTCATGTCTTATCACATTCACATCCACATTCATTTACTTGCATCACATCTCATCACATCCACTCACATCTCCTTACATCACATTCACATCTTATCACATCACATTCACATCTTATCACATTCACATCCACATCCATTTACATCGCATCACATCTCATCCACATCTCATCACGTTCACTCATATCTCCTCACATCACATTCACATCTCATCACGTTCACATCTCATCACGTTCACTCACATCTCCTCACATTCACATCTTATCATATCACATTCACATCCACATCCATTTACATTCCTTAAGCTTCATTAATGAGAACTAATTCTAAACTTTCGTTTACTCATTGGATCCTCGATCCTTCCAGGGATTCTAGATTCCCTTTTTTTGAATAAGAATTATCCCAGTTTTCTCGATGGATATTTTCATATTCTTTCTAAAATTTCTCAAGTGAAATATATTCAATATTCTTCTTTTGAGTAAAAGATTCATGGGATTTACAAAAATCAATTCTACCCATATCTCCCAATAAAATTAATAATGCTCAAAATTTCACTTTTGATAAATACTCATAATTTGAATTATGCCAAAAATTCCTCTTTTACCATTTAATTTCTTGGATCTCAATTATCATGGGAATTCCTCTTTTTTTGCATAAAATAAATTTACCAAAAATTCATCTTTTACCATTTAATTACTTGGATCTCAAATATCATGGGAATTCCTCTTTTTGTATAAAAATAAATTTACCAAAAATTCCTCTTTTACCATTTAATTACTTGGATCTCAAATATCATGGGAATTCCTCTTTTTGTATAAAAATAAATGTACCAAAATTTACTCTTTTCTCATAATCAATTAATTATGCATAATTATAAAAAAATTATTTCTCATGAATATGATAAAAATCATTCTTTTTGCATAGGATGTCCAATCCTAGAATATGGTAGGAAGTTCTCTTTTAGCATTATGCATAAAAATAAGATATGTATTATTTTCTGAAAATTTTACCATAGCTTCGTTGCTATTACTAATAATTCTCAAATTTTTTCTAAAGAATAAAAGCTTGTAATGAAAATATGATAGTAGTTCCTCTTTTATGCTTAAAATCAAACTATGAATTTAAATCATAATTTTAACCATAATCATAAACTTAATTATGATTATCCCACTAGATTAAGCTCATTCCATTATTTCTCTTTTTCCAAATTGATAGGATAATCCATTTCTCATTTAGAATCAATCAAAGTAATTTTTAACTACTTATAAATAATCTAAAAGAAATAACCATTATTTTGTTAACACAAAATCATAAAAATACCATTTTCTTAATCTCTAGCTTATCAAGCTTAGAGTTTAGCTTTGAATTAAGAGACTATCATTGAGAAGCATCCTTTTTCAAGGGATTTAGCCATAAAGATGGCTATTCTTTTAGAAAGAGAGATTTACTTAAAGAAAGCATTATAAGCATAAAGATTAACTTTCCCTTAAGTAAGCATTAAGACTTTAAGGAAAAGCTTGATTTGAATTAAAACAATTATTTAGAAAGCTTCTCAAGCTTGAGAGGGGTTGAGAAGAAGAAAGTCATTGAGATAAATTGGAAAAAACCATAAAATTTGATTTTACCTCCAAGTTTGGCTTGATTCTCTATTAACAGTGAATCCTCTGACCAATCAATTGGTCCACCAAGAGGAGAAGAGCAACTCCAAGAGTTGTTGTAGAGAGAGAGAGCTCCAAGCTCCCAAGAGAGGAAAATTTAAGGGATAATAGAAAATATGATTATTTTAATCTAATATTGGCATGGTATGGCTCCAATATTTTTTTACAAAAGACTAAGGGTCTATTTATAGGTGAGGGAGGTCACTAACCAAGTCCAACTGGGTTCTAGAATTTTCCAGGTTCAGTTTGACTCAATTTGGACAAGATTTGGACCAGTTTGGCTCCCTTTTTTTTTTGTTTGATCCAGGAGAGAGGAGAGATAAAAATGTCACAATTTTTTTGAATTAAAAACCCTTCCACACATGTGAGAAAGGCGCCTAACTCAAGAGTCCCCCTCTCCTTACCAAGGTGTCAAAAATGCATCATTATTCTAAAATATCTCATTTTTTTAGTAATATCTCATAATTTTCAACTAATAAACCTTGTACTTAGTCAACTCTTCATCTTATGTGAGCATTTACTCATTTTTGGGTATTTTCTTTTATTCGTTTGGATTTATCTCATCCCAACACTTGGATTAATCCAATTGGCCCATTGGAACCTTAATTGGACCATAATCCAAAAATTTCTGAAAATGTGGACCCTTAGGCTAAGGTCCCTTATATACATTTTCAATTAATTCCTAATGCACCTTGGAAAGTTCATTTTGAACTTCTATTTTAGGGAAATCCATTTTAGACACTAGGAGGATTTTTATATCCAAAGTTATCTCAATTTTGGATTATCTCTCTCTAGATATTTTCTCTCTCTAGGCCAAAATAGAGTAAAACAAGATCTTTCTTCTATTTCAGAGAGGGGAATAATTTCAAGAACAGAAGGGGAGGTTCTAACACCTTTACACCTCAAAAGCTAGAGGGAGGAATCTTACATCCTACCCCACTTAAAAAATGCGAGATGTCCTCATCTCGCAGCTACAGGATAAACTCTTTCACCTTAAGATCCAACTAATTCTAGGGTTCCTTATAGTTTGGTCAACCCACACAGAATCCTGAGATAAAGATCCCTTCTACAAGAAGAACATACAGACTTCATTATCAGAGAACAATTCATTCAGAACATATCATTCATATCCTTAACACAATAATGGTCCATCATACTGAAAATTCCATCTTAACATTCCCCACGAAAATTTTAGTTATGCAGGTTCTCAATTTGTCATCCCTTAATTAGATCCACTAGGTCAAGGTCACAAACCGCAGCAATTTGTTAACACAATCCACTAATCTCATAGTGATCTGTTGAAAGTTATAATCATCTTCCAGTTATTACCATCATCACTAGGATTCGTCCCATTCATCCTCATTGTGGCTTTGTTCAACTTATCTTTCTTCAACCAAAATTTAGAAATCATCATCTTTCAATCAGAATCCAAATCAATTCATCAATTCTCAACTAGAATTCAAAAAATCATATCAACCAGCATTCGAATTCATGCTCTGGATAGCATTTTTGCTTATAGCTTCAAGGTCTTAGATTTACTCGTATATATTGTCAGTAAAGAGTTGCACATATATCCACGGTATATATGGGTAGTCACGGTCCTTGGAGCTATAAGGTAAATACCATCATATCTAGGCCTCAAGCAAGTCAGGGATTCCATACAATTACGGTACTTCCATTTGAAGACCCAATTTCCAATTTATGAATCTTCATTCTGAATATCAATTTGTATGAATGTCATCACACAATTACAATCTTTTATTGATACTTCATAATTTTTTGACATTTGTTGCTTCTCGGTTGATCCACTTTAGCTAATTTGCTCTGATACTAGCTGAAAGATCCCTGCCTCCTCTGCGCAATGAATTCTGGGATGCTAGCAGCGGAAGTAGCACTTCTTGTGCAGGGCAAAACCTCTCACTCGGGGCCTCGCCCACGGATATCCGGACAAGAGACTAATCCCTTGGTTCTTCCAAAACCAAACTCGGAAAATATTCCCTCGCCTAGCAGACATAGGTGATTCCTCCAAGATATTTTCATTCTAACGTACTCAAGGGCCTTAACTAACCAAACTGATCCGACCGAACCCGTAAGTCACATGGTCAGATCAAGGAAGAGACTTGCACTTGGATCATAGAGACCAACGCTTTTTTCCTCATCAAGAGGCACAGCTGCTGATTCTTTTCTATAGAACAAAGACTGCGGGATTTACTTAATCTATCGTAACATAACAGAATTGAGTCTCATTTTAGGGATCCATTAGTCCAGCCTAACCCCATCCAATCCCATGGGTTAGCCAACCACCCAACCACTGTAGTGATAGGATCCATTTAGAAATTTGGTTATGTTTTGCCCTGGGTACCAGGGAAAAGAGTTCCTAGGCCCCCTAGCCGGTGCTTCAAGCAAACTTCAAAATTAGTGTATCTTGGTGGAATTAGAATGCATTAAAGGCCTCATTACATGCTCTCTTTGAGATTTTCTTAAGCCATTGATAAAACTTGATTAATTGGTGCATTTTTTAGCAACAAATTGGATTTTAGGTGATAAGGGAATGCTATGAATCTTGGTAAGCAAGCTAGGGGTGGTATGCTACAAAGTATCATGCCATGGAAGCTTGAAGTGAAGCTTAGACCATAGACTTATCGTTTATGGGTTGATTGACACATGGTGAGAATTTTTCTTACAATTATTGTGTCGTGTATGCCTATTGGTGTGGTAAGTGGCTTGGGCAAAGATTGATGCATTAAATCTTGTTGGACAAATGACTTAAAGTTGAAGAGGATAAAAATGCAGCACAAGCATGAGTTCATGCACTCAATTGTAAGTGAGCCGCTACCTCTACTCTTCTATTTGCAAGCCATTTCCATTGTAGATCTAGTTTGTGGTAAAGGAGTACCTTGGCATATAGATGGAGAGGCCAAGGGGAGAGTTTTATTGAATCTTCCTTGCCATGAGTGCCGTGGTAAAGTGGTAAGGAAGATGATTATGTACATTATAGGAAAGACATGTCCCAAACCCTTGCTCTCGGATATCAAACTTTGGTAAGGGGGTTGGAAGAGTTTGGCTGTGAGATCAGCGAACTTGAATGCGCTTCACCGACCTCTAAGTGTCAACAATTGGTGTATTTTGATGTGGTGAAGTTTTGGCAAAGAGTGGGCATAGCATTGTAATCGAAATTTATTTGAGTCTACATTGGGATTTTGTTGCAAATACAAAGGAGATGCGGCCAAAATTTTTGCAAAAAAGCATATATGCATGGCACTTGGGGTTAGTTTTGGATGCTCAAGGATACAAATTAATGTGGTGCATGCTTTTGAATGGTTTGCCAATGCAAGGGGAAGGAGTGGATAGCAACTGGAGACAATTTTGACAATTTATGCTGTAGCATAAAACTCTAATTCATTCCAAAAGGGTTGGGACTATTTTCAAGTGGTTTACATAGCCTTATTCTACTCTCCAAGGGCTACGTTTGAAAGTGCTCCATTCCGATTTGAGCATGTGGGTGCGGCTAGCTAGTTGGAGATGCAAATGGTGTCGAATGGAGCCAAAAAAAAGAAGTTAAATTTAAGATTTGAGCATGTGGGTGCGTAGTACATGCCATTAGCTTCTCGACAAACCAGAGAGCTCTTAATTCCAACATTGTTGACTTGGTCAAACAACAATAGTTGACTGGTCAAAGGGGTTAAAATAGAGGAATGTTTTCGGTTAAACTTGGTCAAAGTGTTGACATGGATGCGTAATTATTGCTTAAAGCATTCCATCAAGCCAAATATTCTCAAAAGCAGATTTCGTTTGATCAAGATTTGGTCACCTTTGGTTCGTAGTAGTTGACTTTTCAAAAAAGTTAAAACAGAGGATAGTACAGGGTTGACAAAGTTAAAGGAAATTACATAGGTGGTTAGAGCATTCAATCACCTCTCTATAGAGCCCAAGAACATACAATTTGGAGTTCAGGAACCTATTCAACCAAAATTTCAGAGTAATTCTTGGAAAGCCATGAGCGACTATGATAGTTAGCTACTACATGGAGGAAGATGGCTATAGCACCGATACCGACAATGGGATTTAAAACAATGAAGAAGAAGGTTACATTGAGAATCATACCTTCAATGAGGGGAGTCATAGCCTTGAAGATCCACATACATAGGGGGTGACACATAAGAGGTGCTCTATGATTATGATTCTCAATTGGGATGGTGTGGATTTTAGTGGCAATGCATATGCCTATGGTGATTGTGCCTATGATGACCGTGATGCCTATGCCTATGATCATCGTGCCTAAGATGACTATGCCTATGATGATGGTGATGCCTATGCCTATGCCTATGCCTATGATGATTGTGGTAGTCGTTATTCTTCTTTTGAGGCCATGTATGGCAATGAGGATTGGGTCAATGTAAGTGAAGAAGAGTACTAACTTGGCATTGGTGAGGGAACTGTTGCAAGTGACCTTATGGGTGAATTTGATGAGAACGATGATGAAGACGACTATGAGAATTTGGTTGCAATGCCAATAAGGAGAAATGCAATGTTGATGGCTAACGATAGTGGAGAATTATGCACTTTGATGATCTCTATGCAAAATTCCTTTGCTAGAAGGGACTGAAGGTTTCAAGCTATTGTTGACAAAACACAAGCCTATGAACCCTTTATTAGCGCTACTCATGTAAACACAACATTTATCTCTCAAGCTCACTTGTACAAGGAGATCGAGATCAAAGTTCTATGCTTGTAAAGACGAAATTACCTCCATATTCAATGTAACAAGGTGGAAATTATGTGTTTGTGTGTGCCTATGCATAAAAGTGGTGCATATGGGACAAGTGTGTTAGGGTTGCCAATGCAACAAGGCAGGGAAAATGTGTTTGGTATGCCTATGCATCAAGTTGATGCATATAGGTCAAGTATGCCTGGTGTTATGGCTCACCCTAACCTCCCTTGAAACACATCCAACAAGAGATTACCTGGTGAACCGCAACTGTCGTTTTGAGGATCTTTCCAGTGGTGGCTGATCTCGTAACCCTTGAGGTCTCCAAGCTCTACAACTCCTTGAGAAGCAATTCCACCGTGCCTCCCGCGAGCGTTGTCACACCACCGCGTTGCACTATAGGTACTCGTCCCTCCTCTCACCTCACTTCAGTCACACATACTCATCACTAGCATGCATTAGGGGAGAGAGATTAGAAAGAGGATTACTAAGAGAAAGACTCAATTGCACAATGGGAGAGTATGTTGTATTATGAGAGAAATTCACTTATATACATGGCCATAAGTGTTCACACTCACTTACTGTGGCCGGCCATGCACTTTAGGCTCATAAGAGGCCTAATGCTATTACAATGACTACTCTCATAATATATCCATGAAGTACATCACTTAGGACCTTATCCTAACTTGCTACCATAGGCTTTTAAAGCGGGAATCGCCATAAAAACTCTATCACACAATTACGGGTGCCCATCCAAGTTGTAGCTTTGGACACCATTGCTTCATATCTTGAATGTATGACCCTTTGGTGTATCTACCTTGACTCCTTGATGTAAGATAATGGCGGTAGCCCTTGTTAACCCTAGGAATGGGTTTACATTCCCCCCTTCCTAATGGTGATCGCGCGACCTCGTGATCGCGTTGAAGACCTTTGTGTGGGGAGAATCGACAAGCTTTGCTGATGTTGAGTGACGTTCAATGGTCTTTGTTCCTCTGGAAGGAATAAGAAAAGATAGTTAGTGAATGAAAAGATTAGTGATTTATTGGGAATTCCTAATAGGGTGGGGTGATTACATTTTTATATTGTTGTGGTCTCTTTTTTTTATAGCTCACTTTGTTTTTAGCAATCATAAGCAAGGTTACATGTGATTTGTTTTAGTGGGGAAACTAAGAGATGTTAATAATGGGAGAGAAGAGAGGGAAGGATCCGGAGGAACATAGACTAATCATCAGAACGAGATGGTGATTCTCAGTTCCTCATGTGATTCATTGAAGTGACATTCATCAATTGAAGAAATTGGCATTTGATGAAGTCCCTTTGTGTGGGAGGATTCTTGTCAAATGTTGTTGAGTAGGACCTTTTCTTGCGTGTTTCTTCCCATGTTCTTTTTATGTTTTTATGTATATTTTAGTGCTCTTATGAAGCAGATATACATGAAGTATAAGAATTAAGTCCTATAGACTCTTATTGAACTGCACTGTGTTGAAGTCGCCACTTGTTGACGAGGATTGAAAGAATTACGTCAACTCGCGAGACTAATATAGTTATCTTCACTAAGGATTGGAGATCTTTGATTTGTGAAGATGGTAGCATCATTTGGAGAGGTTTATAATTTGAAGGAAAAGTCTAGGCGATGGGTTGTACCATTGACCAGGCTTTCGCCCACCATGGTCCCCCCCATCCAGAGATGTACCTAAAAGTTGTCAATGTTGAGGCTTTGGTGCAAATGTCCTCCAGTGCATGGTATGGATATGTACTCATGGAAAAGCTGCTACGTTAATATAGCCAAAAGAATAGTAAGCGATAAGCTTAACAAAATATAATGGCTATTAAAGATCCTTGGGAGTTGCCATATTCATTACTCCCTTGTTTTTGTGTGTTTTTTTTTACTACCACCTTATGAGCAACAGGTTCTTGTGGCTACTCTTCTTTTTGAGAGAATAGGTTTATTATGTCTGTCACGTAGCTTCTGCACTTACGCTTCACATCCACAGGGGTGAAAAGAGCATTGTGAGTTTCTCTTTGATGCGCTCATAAGTCTCCGTTGGCAAACATGGAAATTGATTCTTGAATTTTTGGCTCAAATGTTGTCGAGGCGGTAGGTAAGACTGCTAGTTGGTTACCATTGGGGTTGTTTGAACACACAAACTTTTATGTAGGTGCTGAATGTACAAGAGTTATTGAGTGACTTTCTTGGTGTTGCTTGGGCCTCCATTCTAATCGAAGTTTAGGTGAAGATGTTGGGGTTGAAGTTGGTGGTGAGGTTTTCTTCACGTTGTTCAATTTTGGCAACCATATGATGGGATTACCATCATAGTATCCTTGTTGTTTGAAGCACATGCACAGGTACCTATCTTTAATGTACATTATAAAGTGGTTGGGTGATGCGTTTGGTGCTGAGGTTTCCTTGTTTGTGCAGGATGAGGAGACTTTTTGATGCGCTTGGGAATCCAAGCTTTGGTATTATATTGGTAGTACCCTTGTGCTTGTAGTAATCTTTTTGGTATCCACACGTGTTGACTTGGTGGAGTTCTTTGAGGAACTCGCATAGGCTTTTGTGGACGGTGTTGTGGAGTACTTTTCTTTTTCCTTGGCCTTTGAGTGCTGCGTTGATTAAAGAAAAGGTTTTGACTGTCAAGGCACCCAAATTTGAGGAACTCGCATAGGCTTTTGTGGACGGTGTTGTGGAGTACTTTTCTTTTTCCTTGGCCTTTGAGTGCTGCGTTGATTAAAGAAAAGGTTTTGACTGTCAAGGCACCCAAATTTGATTAGCACCTTCATACTAGCCTTGATCAACAAGTAGCTGCTTCTCCACCCACATTTTGATACCATTAAGATATCTTGATCTTGGTTGTCTTGGTGGAGTTTTCTTTTTGGTGGAAGTGGAAGGTTTTGGGACCTCCTTCACATTGGTTGGCACTGAGGTTGCAGGTTTGAGACTCATGGGTATTTTCGATGATGATGAGGCTAGAGTCTCTTGTGGAGTGGCTGTCGATGATGAGGCTTTCGAGCATGCGGTTGTCTCCTTTGGTGAGGTTTGTCAATGAAGAGTCATAGACTCTAAGGCTTGTCATTTGAGTTCCTTGTTAGAGATAGATGGTTGCATTGTGGAAACTTTTTCAAGAATAGCTATTGATTGCGAGGTTTTGGCATCAAACTTTGTTGGTGAGGATGGGGTTGAAGGAGTAGATGCTTTTTTGGAGTCGGTCGTTGACGTAGATGGTAGGTCATTGTGTAGAGGGGCTTCTGTTGGAAGAGGCTTGTAACTTTTTGCGTTTAGCGTCACAAAAATCCATTAGGGTTTGATCCTCTTCCTTGCACCAGCTGATATTGTCAACTTTGTGTCGTAGACCATCATGACCCTATCGCTGGCAAAGCACAGTGGTGCTTGGGCAACAACAGTCCATTTATGCCCCAAGATCAATTCTGCTTCCAACATGTGAAGTCCCTATGCCCACCGTGCAACGAATTCAGGGGTGCTAGCAGCGGAAGTAGCACTTCTTGCGTGGGGTAGGGTCACACACTCAGGGCCTCACCCACGGATATCCGGACAAGAGACTAATCCATCGGTTCTTCCAAAACCGAACCCGGAAAAACTTCTCTTGCACGGAAAGCACGGGCGATTCCTCTGAGATAACTTTTCTCTAACGTAGTCAAAAGCCTTAACTAACTGAACTGATCTGACCGAACCCGTAAGTCCCATAGTCAGATCAGGGAAAAGATTGTACTTGGATTATAGAGACCAACACTTTTTTCCTCATTAAGAGGCACAACCGTTGATTCTTTTCCATAGAACAATTTTTGTCCGGGATTTACTTCATCTATCGAACCAGAACAGAATTGAGTCTCAATTTAGGGATCCATCAGTCCAGCCTAACCCCATCCAGTCCCATGGGTTAGCCAATTGCCCAACCACTGTAGTGATGGGATCCAATTAAGAATTTGGTTAGCTTGTCCCGGGTACCAGGGAAAAGAGTTCCCAGGCCCCCTAGCCGGATATTCATGTAAACTTAAAACTAGTCACACCACTTACACACCCAATATGAAATTGCCTTTTTCACAGATTCAACAATCTTTAAAACAATCATTTAATGAAACCATAGTGTCACTGATCATAATCCTCTAATTATCCAGTTGAATCCTTATTTCCAAACATTCCTTCATTGATGTACCTATGGCATCATTGGCAACCAGAACGCTCACCCCCTGTCCACTCAGGGGCCTTTTCGATAGTTCCTAGCTCATAGTAACCGGCAAGTATTCACTTTAACAAAAATGGAGTCTTCGTTGAAGATCAGCAAGATCAACCAACAGATCCATATAAAAGAGCCATGGACTCATCCGTTGAGGACCAGCAAGGTCAATCAACCAGATCCATGCCCGAATTCAGAAAACAACTCTTACTCCTTGTTCCAATATCTTCCTCGACGTACGTGTGGGTATCTTCGGTGACCCAGAGCCCGAGCACCGTATGGTCAGTACCCTCTAGGATCCTTCGCAGGTCACCTAGCGCTTCACTCATAGGCGGCTTTCTTGGTCCCTCATCCACTGTACCAGAAGCTCACCATTTAAATTAAACCGAGGCTGGTCTCAAGACTTGGGCCGACCTTGCTACGCGAGATGTCCTCCGTTGACTCTCCGTCTCAGCAGTTGCAACTTTAACAGATAGGTCTCCACGACCTCATTCAGAAGATGGTTAAAATGCTTCCTCAGCATTCTTGACATAAAACAGTCATTTAAAAATAGATTTCACATACAAATACAGTTCCAACAATATTTTCATCTTTTCTCATCACTCCACATCCTTTCACATTAATCCCCATCTTTTCTCATCTTTCCATAATTTTTTTCTTCATCGATCCCTATCACATCACATCATTCCCACATCAAATCACATCCAATCGCATCATCCACACATCAATCCACATCATCCATACATCCATCCACATCATCCACATCAATCCACATCATCCATAATCCATCCACATCCATCCACATTATCCACACATCAATCCACATCATCCATACATCCATCCACATCATCCACATCATCCATACATTCATCCACATCCATCCACATTATCCACACATCAACCCACATCAATCCACATTCATTTCAGAAGTATTCCCATTCTCATCTAATCACATCTAATCACATCTTTTTCTATCTCATCACTTATTTTCTCATTTATCCTGATCAGATCTCATCCACTTGCATCTACCCATACATCTTATCACTTCATATACATTAACATCTATCCACTTTACATCGCATCTTATCACATCCATTTCACATCACATCTCATTCATTCACATCCCGATTCACATGCTAACACATTCATTCACGTCCCTTATCGTTCATTCACATCCTGATTCACATCACATCACATCCATTCACATCCTTATCATTCATTCACATCCCAATTCACATGCTATCACATTCATTCACATCCCGATTCACATGCTAACACATTCATTCACATCCTATATCATTCATTCACATCCCGATTCACATGCTAACACATTCATTCACATCCTATATCATTTATTTACATCCTGATTCACATGACATCACATTCTCATCTATTCATTCACATTTATCTGATTCACATCACATCACATCACATCACATCCATTCACATCCCTTATCATTCATTAACATGCTATCACATTCATTCACATCCTATATCATTCATTTACATCCTGATTCACATGACATCACATCTCATCTATTCATTCACATTTATCTTATTCACATCACATCACATCCATTCACATCCCTTGTCATTCATTCACATCCTGATTCACATCCTATATCATTCATTTACATCCTGATTCACATGACATCACATCTCATCTATTCATTCACATTTATCTGATTCTTTTATGCATCTTTCTATGCATAAAATCAAAATTGATGAGAATAACCCTTTTGAAATAAAAATAAATTTCTTTATGCATCTTTCTATGCATAAAATCAAAATTGATGAGAGTAACTCTTTTGAAATAAAAATAAATTTCTTTATGCATCTTTCTATGCATAAAATCAAAATTTGATGAAAGTAATGCTTTTATATTAAAAAAAAACTTTTATGCATCTATTTATGCATAAATTCAATTTTAATGAAAGTAACACTTTTATAATAAAAAAAATTCTTTTATGCATCTATTTATGCATAAAAATCAATTTTGATGAAGTTAACACTTTTATAATCAAAATATTCCCAATATGCATCTTTCATGCATAGAAATTAATTCTAATGAAAATAACACTTTTATAATAAAAATATTTCTAATATGCATTTTTCTATGCATAGAATAAAAATAACAGTTTTAGAATACACAAGCGGTGGGGATTACTCTTTTTGAATAGTAAAAAGATAAAACTTACTTCACTAAATTTAAGAAAATTTTGCCATAACCTCCTTTGTATGGCTGACCATTTTTCAAATTTTTCACTCTAAAATTTACTAGAAATTATCCAAGATGATTTAAATCATTCTAATCTAATCAATTTCCACTTTATTAAGAGTAAACAATATGAAAAGTTTAATTCCATCAATTTGATTACACATCTAGGATAAAGAAAAGCTGAATTCAATAATGAAGAGAAGGGGGAAAGCCTTTCCAGCAAGGCATAACATCCATTTTCATTTTAAAGAAAGCAAAAATCAGAAAACCATAAAATAGAATAAGAAAAAGTAGAATTTCTAACTTACTAGGAGTTTTGTGAGCTTTCCTTTGGCTTGATGGTTTGAGGGATCTACTCTTGTTTGCAACAAGAGTGGCCACCAATTCTTTTGAAGAGAAAATGGTAAAAAACAAATGAATTATCAATGAATTCATTGTTTTTGGCTCTGGGGAGGAGTAGAGTAACAGTGCATAAAACACTATTAACCATTTACAAAGGGGGAGGCTTCATTTATAGAAAAAAGTGAGCCTCTAACCAAGCAAAATGATTCTAGAATTTTCCAGATTAGTTTGGTCAATTTTTGACCATTTTTAGGTCAGTTTAGCTTACTTTTTGGATCTAGTTGAAGCAGGAGAGAGGAGAGATGAAAATATCTCATTATTTGTGAGTTTAAAACTCAACCACACATGTGAAATAGGTGCCTCTTTCATGAGGGGAATTTCCCACACTGAGGTGTCAAAAATGCATCATTTCTTCTAAATATCTCTTCTTTTTTAACTAATAACCTTGTCCTTAGTCAACTCTTCATCTTATGTGAGCATTTACTCATTTTTGGGGGATTTTCTTTTATTCTTCCATTTATCTCCTCCCTACATTTGGATTAATCTAATTGGTCCATAGGAACCTTAATTCAAAAATTTCAAAAAATCTGGACCCTTAGGCTAAGATCCTTTTTACCTGACTTCAATTTATTCCAATTGCACATTGGAATTTTTTTTTGAATATCTGTTTCAGGGGAAACCATTTTAGACACTAGGAGGATTTTTATATCCAAAAATATCTCAATTTTGAATTACCTCCCTCTAGATATTTTCTCTCTCTAGGCCAAAACAGGGTAAAACAGGATCTTTCTTTTATTTCAGAGAGAGGAATAATTTATAAGATCAGAAGGGGAGGTTCTTACACCTGCACACCTCAAAAGCCAGAGGGAGGAATCTTACACAACACATACTCAACCACAAAAAATTGCAAGTAAGGGGGTTAGTTTCAATATACATTGTATGTTCAAAGTACCCCAAACATGGCATGTTCAAGTCTTGTGTAAAGGGAATTCGTTCTTGTGCTGGATAAAGTTGTGCTTGAGCTGTGGTGATTTTATTTGAAATTTCCAATCCAACTAGGATCCTAGGGATCTTTTTAGTAAGATATGTTGGAAGTTCCAGCTTCTCCAAGGTCTCTTCCTCCCATAATAACAATTGTACAATGCCTGTAGAAGTGTTCAAGGTGGTTGCTTGCATGGATTCATCAATTGAATAAACGAGTCATGTATCCAAGTTCCACCAAGGACGACATCATACTCAAGGGAATCTAGGGTAACATGGAATGTAAATTCCACATCTCCACTGATTGTTTGAGTAGCATAGCTAAAGTAATTAGGAACTTTAATGTTTTGCCCATTGACTCCTCTTGCAAGACCATTGTTTGTAGGGATGAGTGTAGGTTGTCCCAATGACACCCAAGTGTCTATTGTCATGATGTTATGACTAGCTCGAGTGCTAATCAATGCGTGTTTGCGCTTAACATCATTGCCTGTAGGGGAAATCTAACCATACCATGATAGAATCTTTTAGAGGAACCATGGATGTTTCAGTTTTTGTTTCAGCTTCTTCAGATTCCATTTCGGTTTCATATTCCCATTCACTTTCGTCCTCTTTTTGGCTCTCGGCTTTTTCAAGAATACCCAATGTGTACAATGGCACACTTGGTCCTCTGAGAATTCTAAATGAGGTCTGTTTGGAAACTTGCGAAAATTCTTTATTAAATGAGACTTGCGGAATGAAAATACATTAAGAAAAATGCTTTTTCTGAGTTTTTTTAAAAATCAATTTCTGATAAGAATTCGTTTATCCTTATTAGCTTTCAACAAATCTCTGATACCAACTGCTGTGAGGTCCTTGCCCCCTCCGCGGTGTAATTGTCGGTGGCAGAAGCGGCGTCGGCCTCCCGCGCGCAGGGCGGGGATCCACACTCGGGGCCTTGCCCGCAGATGTCCAGGACGAGAGGCTAGCCTGGGCGGTTCCTCCGAGACCGGGCCCGGAAGACTCCCCTCGCCCGGAAGGCATGGGCGATTCCTCCATAGGAAAATCTTCTAACGCGGAATTACTCTGCAAAGTCAAAGTCTTAACTAGTTAAACTGATCTGACCGAACCTGAAGTCACATAGTCAGATCAAGAAGAGACTTGCACTTGGTCCATGGAATCACCACTTTTTTCCTCATTTATGAGGCACAGCCGCTGATCCCCTCCCACAAAACAAGGTCTTCTCAGAATTTAAACTAATTAACGTAACTAATCGTATCTAGTTGTTTCTTAGGAATCCTCCGATGTAGCCTAATCCCATCTGGCCCATGGGTTAGCCAGCCACCCGCGACCACTGTATTGATGGATTCCTTTATAAAGATTTGGTTGTGTTTTTGCCTGGGTACCGAGAGGAAAAGAGTTCCCAAGCTGCGGCGATTCATGCAAAAATTAAGGTAGGCATACCCCGTACACACCCAATATGAAATTACCATTTATAACAGATTTGACTGGCTTTAAAACAATCCTTCAATAGAAATCATAATATTTCTGATCATCATTTTTCGAAATTCCAAGCCCATTGTATTATAATAATATCCTCTGGACTCTCCGTTGAAGACCAGCTGGCCAACCAACGAGATCCAGTATCAAAATTTGGTTCCCAAAAATCTTTCCTTTTAGTCCATCCGAAATCTTCCTCGGCGTACGCATGGGTGTCCTAGCAACCGCGAGCCTGTGCATTGCCTAGTCAGAACCCTCTAGGATCCTCCTTAAGTGTCCTAGGCTTCACTCAGGGATCGCTTCGTCGGTCCTCGCCCATCGTACCAAAAGCACACCATTTTAACCGTACCGAGGCTGGTTAAGACCTCGGCAGGCTTTGCCGCGAGCGACGTCCCTTGACGAATCCCCGCCAGCTGTTCCAAACGAACCTCCTCTTAGAAAAACATAAGCCGAATGCTTCCTCCAGCATTCTGGTGTAAAACAGTCCTTTGAATAAAAAATAGAGATTCCAATGCAAGTAAAATTCCAATTTGAGATTGGTTCCAAAAACCCTTTTTCCATAATTCCCAGTTTCATAATGAGGATCCTTGATCTCTCATCAGGGTAATCTATCCATCATTCAGTCTGATTGTCCAATCAGATTCTTGGTGAGTTTGGTCAAGAAAACTAGTTTAGTTCCGTTAGTCTATTCTTTGTGATTAGAACTGGAATTGGTCTCATGAAGTTTTTACTTGATTCAGATCGAGAGATGGACAAGTAGGTTTACTGTCCGTCCCTCTCGTAGTCTAACCAAATTCATTCGGTTTAGTTCTACAAGGATTCCCTTCAGATAAACATCTAGTTTTTGGGTAAATATCCTTTTAGTGATTTTACCAATTAAAATATCCAAAGATATTCCTTCTATCACATAATTTCTCAACCTTAATTCATTAGGTAGAATTATGGTGGAAATTCATCTTTTGACACTAAGATTTAATTCAAATCCCTCTTTTCTTAAATATCATAAAATTTCTTCTTTTAACTAAATACCAATACCTATTTTTTTGAATAAACTTAAAATCCCTCTTTCTCTCATTTTAATGAGTGCAATCCAATTATCATGGGAATTCCTCTTTTACCATAAATTAAATCTATTTAAAATTCTTCTTAAAAATTACATAAAAATATCCATTAATTCCATTAAGCTAAAAATTCCACTTTTCTCATTTAAATATTTAAATTCCAAAAATCTAGGATGATTAATCCTAGAATATGGTAGGAAGTCCTCTTTTCATATTATGAATGAAAATGTTTTGTGTGTTAAATTTTGCCATAGCTCCACTGCTATTACTGATAAATCTCAATAATTTGAAAGCATAAAGTTTAGTAATATCCCTATGATTAGAATTAGAATCTCAAGAACTTTACGGATGTGAGCTTCATGGTCAGCTGCATTCTTTGAGTAAATCAGAATATCATCAAAGAAAACAAGAACAAAATCATGCAAGTATTCTCTGAGAATGTCCTGCATTAGGTGATTGAATGTAGCTGGAGCATTTGTCAATCCAAACGGCATGACAATAAATTTATAGTGCTCATAGCGAGTATTGATGGCTCATAGCGAGTAAATTTATAGTGCTCATAGCGAGTATTGATGGCTCTCTTCGGGATATCTTGATCATTAATCCTAATCTGGTAATACCCTGATTTGAGATCTATCTTTGTGAAGATCTGGGCTCCATTTAGCCTGTCTAGAAGCTCATCAATTTTGGGGATAGGATACTTATTCTTAACTGTCAGCTGATTGAGACCTCTATAATCCACACAGAGTCTTAATGTTCCATCCTTCTTTTCTGAAAGAGAACTGGGTCTTACAAACCCTTGTTCTAATAGCTGCCTAAGTTGTTCCTTGAGTTCAATGGCTTTAGGGACTGGCATTTTGTACGTGCGCTGGGCTACTGGCTGAGCTCCGGGGGTCAATTCTATCTCATGATCTACTTCCCAAATCAGAGGCATCACAGTTAGCTCTGCTGGGAATAAATAATTATACTCACTTAACCATTCTGGTTCTTTAGCCTTTAACTTTGTGTCTACCGGATTCATTTTGACAACATAAATGAGCTGCGTCTTTCTAAGTCCTTTCAGTAACCTAGAAGCTTTTACTAATTGTAGATCTGGGGATTCAAAAATTCCAGTTCCTTGAACTTTGTTCCTGTGAAGGTCACGGAAGGAAATGGTTACATTGTGACAGTGAATGTCAACTTGATTTTTGTGGAGCCAATCCATTCCAAGGATTCCGTCAAAAACTCCCAAAGGTAAGACTCTGAACTGGCAGTCAGTTACATTCCCATCTAGATTGAACTGAATATGATCTCTCTCATGGTGAGTGAAAAGAATCTTCCCACTGGCCAATTCAACTTGCATAGGTTTCCTTGATTTCTGTTCTAAGACTAGCTTACGCAAGCATCCTGAGGAAATAAATGAATGAGTACTCAGCTAGAGCATGATGACAGAGAATTGATGATTTGGCCCTTGGTTTTCAATTGCGGCATAAATTTGACCTCTTTCCTCTTCCACTATTTTTGCTATCGTAACTGCTTTGGTTGCTGTGCAAATTGGAGCAGAACTCTTTCTCTTTGGTTACCCCAGTTCTGGGAGGGAGTACTGAGATTACTCTGAGCAGAGGTAGATGGTTGAGAGCTGGAGTCCTCCTGGGATTGCCCTGATTTTGGTGAGATGATTCTCTGCACTCTGGGTCCTTGACTTCCCTGTCCTCTTGACATGGCAGGAGTCGGCGGGCAGTCTTTAAGCTGGTGATGACTGAAACCTTGACACCTAAAACACCTGTTCTCACGTCTAAGCTCATCCCTCTGAATCCTTAAAGAAAGAGGTGGGGCTCCTCAAAAGGTGTTTTGTGGGAAGGGTCTTCCTTCACTTTTGAATTTCCTAGCCTTGCTGCCTCTTTGGGGGTGGAAAGTTTGAAGCACTTCCCAGGGTTTAGAACCTTTTAAAGTTTAAAGGTTCGGCGGGACCTTAACAAGAAATGTTTTGGCAAAGTCCTTTGCCATTCTGATAGCTTCTGCCATTGAGACTAGTTTGGCATTTTTCACTAAAGTGTCCAATGGCTCGTTCATCCCTCGAATGAATCTGGCCATCAGGTGCTCTTTATCCAAAAGTGGCCTGATGGTATTCTTCAATCGTCCGACTATCCTGCTTTAGTTCGAAGAACTCATTTATTTTGGTTTCCAGGAAGCCCGAAGGACAGAACCTCTTCTTGAGGTAAGCCTTAAGATCTGACCAAGATTGGGTATTTTAGTCGAGACGGTTTGTCACAATGGTTCCTCCATGCGATCCTAGCCGTTTCCACAATTTTCAATCTGGCGAGAGCCATCTTGCTCCTCTCGTTATAATCGATTACATTAAAATACTCTTCCATTGCCTCGATTACATTTCGATTACATCAAAATACTCTTCCATTGCCTCGATCCATTTTTCCACTACTTCTCCTAACTATTCCCCTTCACCCCCCTGAAGGGACCAGGTTGGGATCAGTGTAGGGCTTTACGAAGGTTTGGATCTAACTCTTCATCATTCGGTAAGAGGATCTGGCTGCCTAGCACGAGCCGCGCGCCTCATGATTCTGACAAAATGATATTTTTGTCAATTTAACTTTGCCAGCAGATTTATGACTTTAATTTTTGAGATTTATTTCTTAAACAAATAAATATCCCATCATAATTCTAGATTCATTCTGATAATTTTACTAACCAATATTCACAAACCACGAAAACAATTTGGAATCTCTTGTAAAACATCATTTATTACCAAAAGTTTTTGATATATACATAGAGCGTCTCGGCTCCAAAAGTCACTGCCTCAATCGCGTACGCATAAAAAGGTGATACTGCGATGGAGACATGGTGCTGTAATTCTTCTCCTAGGAATAAAGCAGCTAAGAAGTCTAAAAATACGGTAAGAAATTCTAAAATTCCGGGGTGAGTGATTATAGAGTTGTACATAATGAATAACTCCTAGCCTTATCAAGATCATGGGCTAGCGAGATATTCTGTCTGAGTCTCTGTCGTTGATTGGTATTGACGCGAATACTTCGCCCTCCAGAGAACCACATATGTTGGCGTTGCTCTATTGGATCGGGAAAGTATAGATCCTCAAAGTGACGAGCGAGTCTCACTCTGCTTTCTTGGGTTGTAGCGGAGTTGATGAGATTTTCGAAGGCAAAGGCGATCATATCCTGACTCTGGGAGAGTCCAAGAATGCTAGACAGATTTGGGGTATCCATCTAAAAATCCAGTTCAATTAATGAGTTTTCAATTTATGAAGTTCATTTCAAACATAATCTTAACAAGTGAAAACATTATTTCCCAGATTTACTTTAACATTTCAGGCAATTTTTGCTGCTGTTTTGTAAGTTTACAACAACGCTCTGATACCAGCTGTGAGACCCCTCTGCCCCCTCAGCGCACCGGATTCTCTATTGCTAGTAGCAGCGGAAGTAGCTTCCTCTTGTGTGGGGCAGGGTTTCCCACTCAGGGCCTCACCCTCAAATGTCGAGACACGAGACTAACCTGGTGGTCATTCCGAAACCAAAACCAGGAAAATTTTCCTTGCTTGGAAACGGGGGACGATTCCACCTTTTTGATTTTCTTAAAAAATGAATTTTCTAACGGGCTCAAGAGATTAAACTATCCTTCACCTGATTAAACCAAATATAAGGAAAACTATCACTGACTTAATTTGAAGAAATCAACGCTTTTTCCTAATTAAAATCAGGCACAGCCGTTGATCTAATCATCTGAGAAAATCAACGCTTTTTTCCTAACCGAAATCAGGCACAGCCATTGATCTACTCATCTGAAAAATTCTTCAGGGTTTTATTTAACTACTCAAATTCTAAGCGTATTCCTGTTATTTTAATTAAATTATTAAAACTCCACTGATTCCAGCCTATCTGGCCCATGGGTTAGTCTACCACCCAACCACTGGAATCGGTAGAACTAAACAATTACTCACCAACCCATAATTGAATGCCTTTCTTAACTTTTGCTTTCGAATACAAATATGCACACACTCCTCTTTAAAACTTTAACATATAAAATAATCCATTGACAAACAGTTATTGGTTACAGATATCATAACTCAAAATTTCCATCCAGTCCCTTGTTTCTCAAAAAATAGTATCACTCTGGACTCTCCGTTAAGACCCACTGGTCGAGATCCAGTAACAAATTACAATAATCATTTCGTCCATCATACATATCTTCCACAACATACGCATGGGTGTCCTAGGCACCGCAAGCCCATGCATCGCCTGGTCAAAACTCTCCAGGATCCTCCTTAGGTGTCCTGGCACTTCACTCAAGGACCGCTTCATCGGCTCTCGCCCATCGTACCGGAAGCACACCATTTTTCAACCATACCGAGCCTGGTCATCAAGACTTGGGCAGGCTTTGCCGCATGAGCCGTCCTTTGAACACCAGCTGTTACAACCAAACTTCCCTTAGAAAAACATATACCAAATGCTCCCTCCAGCATTCTGGTGTAAGGCAGTCCTTTAAGAAAATAGGGTTTCTATGCAAGTTTTCAGTTTGATTTTCTTTTGAATACAATGAGTATTTCTTGAATCAGTATTCCCAAAACTTCTTGAACGGAATTCTGAATTTCATACCAGAATTCCTCAAATTTTGCAACCTTGATCCACAGATCAATTCGAAGGGTCTCAAACTTAGTTTCAGATTTGGCGGGAGTTTTGAGTGTAAATTTTTTTAAACTGGTCACACATTCTTTCCTCGAAACTGACAGAAGAGTTTGGTCTTGGTCATAGTTTGATTCACGGTTCGAGTCGGATAAGATTTTTCCTGAACTATCTTTCTCAAAAAGGTTTGATAATTTAGTTACTATTTTACAGAATTTCTTTCTTTGAATATTCACTTAACTGATTTCTAAATTAGTTATGAATTACAATGATTGAGGAATAAATTAATCATTTATTTGAATATTTCGATCTCGATAGATTTCTTGAATTTTCTTTTTACAATCCGTGTGTGAATATAAAACGATAGAAATTTCTCTCTTAGAGTATTTAATTATTCATTTATCAAATACTCATAAAATTTAAACATAGAATTTAAAAGAATTCTAATTTTGATATAAAAATTCTTTATGCATCTATTTATGCATAAAAATCAACTTCAATGGGAATCACACTTTTATATTTAAAAAAATCCTTTTATGCATCTATTTATGCATAAAATTAATTTTAATAGGAATAACACTTTTGTAATTAAAAAAAATTCCTTTATGCATCTTTCTATGCATAGAAATCAAATTTAATGATAATAACACTTTTATAATAAAAACAAATTTTCATTATGCATTTTTCTATGCATAGAAATTAAATTTAATAAGAATAACACTTTTATAATTAAAAAATTTCTTTTATGCATCTTTCTATGCATAAAAATTAAATTTAATGAGAATAACACTTTTATAATTAAAACAAAATTTCATTATTCATCTTTCTATGCATAGACATTAAATTTAATAAGAATAACACTTTTATAATTAAAAAATTTCCTTTATGCATCTTTCTATGCATAAAAATCAAATTTAATGAGAATAACACTTTTATAATAATAAAAAATCCATTATGCATCTTTCTATGCATAGAAATTAAATTTAATAAGAATAAAACTTTTAAAATAAAAAAATTCCTTTATGCATCTTTCTATGCATAAAAATCAAATTTAATGAGAATAACACTTTTATAATAATAAAAAAATCCTTTATGCATCTTTCTATGCAGAAAAATTAATTTTAATAAGAATAATACTTTTGTAATTAAAAAAATTCCTTTATGCATCTTTCTATGCATAAAAATCAAATTTAATGAGAATAACACTTTTATAATTAAAAATTTTCCTTTATACATCTTTCTATGCATAAAAATCAAATTTAATAATTAATATCAGTGATATCCATGCATATTCATAGGTGAATATGTACATGGAGTAATTAGAATATTTCTTTTAGATGCAAAAATGGTGGGAATTACTCTTTTGGAATAACATAAAAACAAACTTTCTTTTCCACAAAATTCTGAAAATTTTTGCCATAACCTCCTTTGTATGGCTGACCATTTCTCATTTTTATCATTCTTTATTTGACTTAAATTAACCCAAATTAGATTTATAGAACTCTAATCTACACAATTTTCTAAATTCAAGAGTGTAAACAATAAGAAGAGTTTACTTAATCCCTTAGTTAATCTTTCTAGGATTAAGAAAGGCTGGAATGTAAAGAAGAGAAGGGGGTGGCCTTTTCCTCAAATTCATAGCATTTGAATTTAATTCAATCAACTGCAAAACATAAAAATCAAGAATACCATAGATTTAAAATTCATAAATAAGTAAGAAAATTAGCTTACAAGGAGCTTGTAAGCTCTCCTTTGGCTTGAGGGATTGAGGGTTCTTCTCTTGTTTGAAGCAAGAGTGGCCACCAAATCACTTTGGAGAGGATTAGGCCAAAAACAATTGAATTATTAAGAAATTCAATGTAGATGGCTCAGGACATAGGAGTAGAGTAACAGTGCATAAACACCATTAAGCTTTTACAAAGGGGGAGGCTTCTATTTATAGGAAAAAGTGAGCCTCTAACCAAGCAAACTGATTCTAGAATTGGTCCAATGAACCTTAATCCAAAATTTTCAGAAAATCTGGACCCTTAGGCTAAGGTCTTTTGTGCACATTATAATTTATCTCTAATGCATCTTAGGAATTTCTTTCTAAACTTCTGTTTCGAGGGAATTTATTTTAATAAGAAGGGATATTTTTCCATCCAAAGATATCTAAAAATTGAATTATCTCTCTCTAGAATATTTTCTCTCTCTAGGCCAAAACAGGTAGAAACGAGATCTTTTATTATTCTGAAAAGGGGATTGATTACAGGGGAAGAAACTGGACATCTTGAGGACTGGGGAGGAATCTTACAAGATCTGCAAAGCATTTGTCCATATAGAGGATCAAACCAAGATAAGCGCCTTTGGCCTCACCTTGGATAGCAAAGTGGGCCAATGGTTTAGATCCCTGAAAGCAGAAGATAAAGCTTCCTTCGAGGCTCTAAAAGAAGCTTTCAAGGTAGGGTACTCTCGACAATGTACCCGATGGAGCCCTATTGAACAGCTCAATAATGTCAAACAAAATGAGGGCGAAATCATCAAAGATTACATAAATAGAGTCAGATATCTCCACTCACACTGTAATACTGCAGAGACAAGTTCTTTGATGAGAGACTAATTGGGAGATTTTTGGAAGGACTTGAAGATTCCCTTGCATAACTCCTTATTCGCATTGGGTCACACCTCTTTTGAATAATGCTGCAAAAGTGCTCTGAAGTTTGAGGATAAATTCAAGGGAACACATTCTCGACAACTCCACAAAGGTGCATCAAAAGCCTCCTTCAAGACCACCGTGTCATGAAAAGGGTAAAGAATCCACTTCTGGATACAAAGTGTGGAGTAGCTAGCCGCTGCTCTAATGCAACAGATGACCTAGCAATGGAGGATCAACCAAGGCTGAAATCGAGGGGGCCATCCACATCTCTATCCTAGAAGGGAACTTGCATGGTGCCCGACCTGTCGAGAAAACCATACTAGCACCGAATGTCCTCATCTGAGACCCCACCTATGCCGCTATTGTACCTACTATGTGAAATGGGGAAACCACAAGATTTCTAACTGCTACCATCACAATGCTGCCTTGGCTCGAGCAATGCCCCAGGTACTACTTGCAAACCCCAGGTAATCGCTCGCTTTGCTAGCCCCTGCACATCACAATGCCCCCCAACCGGGCCATGAAGTGGCCCAAAGTGGAATCATGAGAGTCCCTGAGATGCCCCTACCACCCCCAGGTTCTCCCACCATAGCCTCCATTACCCAGAGTCACACTAGTTTGTCAGATAACCCTAAAAGAACTCTTCACAGACGGGAATGAGGGAGAAATCTTAGAGACTCCGACTTATGAAACCCAAGAGACCACGAGACCGCCCTCACAAATTCTCAGTCACTATGTTATGGAGGGGGATCAAATGTATCCAGTATACCTTCTTGCAGCCTTGATATCGCAAGCTAGGGATATGAATCAAACAACAAAAAGACCACCCATCCAGTTTTATGATTGTGTTGGACATCATCGAGTGGCTGAGTGTCCCAACAGAAATAGAGCAGTGACTGCCCCAGTAGGTGCTCCAGCCTTGACACCACTGTGCATTGGATGTGGTATCGACCATATGTATAAAGATTACCCCGCTAAGACCCAGAGCAACGGGAAAGGTTCATGAAGCAAATCCCAACACTAGCCGTAACTTGTTGAGTGTGAGAGATGGTTTCATTCGAGTGGTCCCCCCCTCAATGTAGTAACCAGACTACAGAATAGGCAACGAGCCGCAACATATGCTGCAGAGGCATCAAGCTCTCAAAGTCAAGACCAAGCAAGAACCTTTGAACAAGCCCGAATAACTTGACACTCGAAAAAAAAAGGCCACCAAGGTTGGGAAGGGAGAAAGCCGAGTGATTGTCAAAAGCAGTTCCGACTCAGGCATAACAACTCATCCTTCGACTTCTTCACATCCTGAAGAAGAAGATAGGCTACGTGCAGTCACCCGCGCCCAAGAACCCATTGACCCCCATCAGCTATCTAAAAAGTTTAAGGAATATCCAAATCCTATTGACTAAAAAGAGAGGATGCAAGCCGCCCAAGAGTTAGTTCGTGAGTGCCAAGCACAGATGGAAGTTGACCCCCCTACTACCTACCTTGAACCATGCCCGTCAGCCTCAAGCTAGAGACCTACACATGAGGCTCAAGGTTATCCTTGCGAGCTTCTCGACCAACCACTCCCGCTAAAACTAACAAAAGAAGAACTCCCCAACTAAAAGACAGGGTGGCGGAATATCTTGGAGGCCTAGGAGATAAACACCATAGGGGAACTAACATAGAAATCTATGTTCCCATCCCATACACCTCAAAAAGCTTGAGACAATGCAAACCTAAACTTCCTCACAGGATTGCCTCTGCCCCAAGAGACATTGCAAGCCTCTCTTCATTCCTCTCTTCTCAGGTCCAGATCCCAATTGGCACCTTGCTCCAAGGTAGCCCAAGCTTAGGGAATGACCTAAAAGATTGGATGGAAAGATGTCTCACGGCAAGCATGCACGAGACCATGGAGCGAGATAGCTCTGATGAATCTGAGGAAGAAGAATTTCACATACTTCTTAAGGTAAAAGGGACTCCTACCGTTCAAGTGAATAATCTCGGACAATACTTTGAAGGTGATGAACTTAATGCAGCCTTGCCCATAACTTTTGACGGCCACCAAGTTACAACAATCTTGGATGGGGGAGCCAAAGTGAGCATTGTGACCAAAAAATGCTCGGAAAAATGGGGAGCACCTGCCTTGGACAACACTCAATTGTTAGTTAAACTCGCTGATGGAGCCACCGCTAGACCCATTGGTCTATTAAAGGATCTTAAAATTAAGATTCTGGGAACCACCTACTACCACCACACCTTTGTGGTGATGAATTTTGGACGTCAGCCAGTTTCATACGATTGCATGTTGGCAGACCCTTTGTTTGAGAATCTCAAATTATCCATGACTGGGATAATGACCATATCTACATTTGGAGAAAATTTCTCACCATCAAGATCAATCTACACATATGGAAACTGCACCCCATGAGTGGCAGACCATTTGTGGAGGACTCAGTCGCAACTACACGAACTACGGAGGTCCATATGTGCCATACATGCCATAAAACACTAGAAGATGAAAAGGAGAGTGAGGATTGTACACCACTCCCAGAGCCGGAAGACTCTGAGAATTGGATGCATATCCTCGCAAATCCAGGATCATCCTAGGATCATTTCCTCTTCCATGGAACCTACAAGCATGACAAACACCTTCCCAACCAAGGAATTATTTCTAATGGAAATGTTAACACTTAAAAATCCCTCAGCCTTTGTAGTTGTCAAGTGCACAACACTGTGTACTTGTGCATTTGTGGTTTCAAGGTGCAGTTTATCTAAGGCTACCCATGTCTCATATGAGATCAGGTCATGACTTGATCCCGTATCTATTAATGCAATGCTCGTTGTATGGCATTTAGCCGTAGAGAGTTCCACCCTAAGTCATGATGTCTCAATGTTCAGTTCTTTTTTGTCCAGGAGAGTTAAGGAAGCCATGTTCACGTGCAACATTCTCTTCTGGAGTAATTGTTTAGCTTTGGCCTCCCTTGCCTTAGTCTCTTCTTGAGCTTGCTGGATTTTTTCCTTTGCGAGCTGTTTTGTTGTTTTAAGAGATGTTCTTGCAAGAGCATCTCTTAGGTCAGTGGTCCAAAATATTTTTTGAGTTTGCTCCCATTGATGTAACCCTCCATCTGTATGCCTTCAATTGTCTCAATTCTAACCGACCTTTTAGGTGTGATCTTAGACATTCGGAAGGGTCCTAGGCCTCTGTACTTGAGTTTCCTTTTCCTAGTGCTTCCTACACCATACATGAGGACAAGGTCCCCTGTTTCCATTTCTTTTTGTTTCAAGTTTTATCAAACCAATGCTTTGTACATAGTTTCTTGACCATGAGTCCATGCGATAATGCAATTAGTTTGGTCTCATCAAGCTTCTCTAAATCGAATAGCCTTTCAGCTAATGCATTCTCCGTCAAACGTTCTTGCACTGCAATCCTTAAGCTCGGAACTAGGTATTCCATAGGTATTACTGCCTCAACACCATAAGCTAGATGGGAGGGAGTGTATCCCATTGCTACCTTATATGATGTTTGGTACGCCGATAAGATTGTTGTTAGCTTATGCTCCCAGTCTGTTTGACTTGCTTCCAAGGTTTTCGTCAAGATAGTACACAAAATTTTGTTTGTACTCTCTACTTGACCATTAGCCTATGGATAATAAGGTGATGATTTCCGATAGACTACTAAGAATCCAGCAAGTAAATGATCAATCACCTCATTAATGAAATGTGAACCACGATCACTAACTGATTTTAATGGGCAGCCGAATCTCGAGATAATTTTCTCATATAAGAATTTTTTTGTTGTTCGTGCATTAGCTCGCTTTGAGGCTCTGGCTTCTACCCATTTTGTGAAGTAGTCCGTGGCCACGATTACATATCGGGCTTGCAATAGATGTGCCGCTGGACTAATGGGTCCAACAAAATCAATCCCCAATTTCTTGAAAGGTTGTCTTACAATAACAAGGGTGAGTGGCATCTTATCCCTTTGTTGTGGGATAGCAAATTGCTGACATTCTTCGCACCTTTTGACAAACTCTATGGCATCCCCGAACACGTAGGCCACCATAGTCTTGCTTGAAGTACCTTGCAAGCCATAATCTCTCCAGCAAAATGCCCTCCAGCTATCCCTGAATAAGCCTCATCTAATATCGGGACGAACTCATCTTCTCTCACACATCTTCTTAGGACATTTTTCTTACCTAGCTTATATAGTTCTCCCGTAATTAATTGATAAGGTGCTGCAAGCTTGATAAGCCGTTGCATTTTATCTTTGTTCAAGGGTGTTTCTTGTGGAAAACTATAAGCTAGATAATCCGATATCTTCTCGCTCCATTCAGGCACCATGTCCAGTTTGAACAAACAAGCATCAAGGAGGTCATCATCAACACCAGTTGTTGTTCCCCATTTGGAATTCTTGACATATGATTGGCCAACACATGCTGTGTCCCTTTCCTTACCGTAACTGTAAAGCCAAATTCCAATAGTAATGGCAACTAGCGTGTGATTTAGGGCTTGTGTGTCAGGACATTGAGTGGCGGCGTGATATTTCTAGGCTGCACAACACTAATGGTTCGTATGGTGGCTTGGTTAGAAGCAAAAGTTGAACCACTTGCACAGTATGGACAATCCTTGATCAAATGATCAATGCCACATTTAGTACAAGTAAGTAATGGCATGTCATTGGGTGGAGTAGTCAATTATGGGGTTGGTGCGTATGAACCACATTCTTGTTTGGACACTCAGCGATTTGATGTGGCCCACCAAAGCCAAAACATTATAGTGGTCCTCTACTCATGTTTGAGTTTATTTCCTTTCCCTTCCACTATACCGTGCTTTAAAACACAGGTACTGGCGTGTTATTCTGTAGGACATAGAATTCTGGTGCGATCTCCGTAGCTTTCTCATAGTACTCTCTCCACTAAGTTCTACTTCATGCACCATATCAATATCTTCTGAGGGCTCTTCAATCAATACTTGGTTGATTTTAGCATGTGGTGGTTGTGGTGGTAGAACATGTGGTGGTAGAGGTGAAGTTTTTTGCATCCGAAACATCCCTCTAGGTAAATAGGAAGAGTTGGGCTATCCTGCAGTTGTAGTAATTTGCACAAGTGGTGCTGGTAAGGCCAATGGAGCCCTAGGCTTTGGTAGCTCTGCAACTATTTGGAACCTTGACATATGCACATGGAAGTGTCATGATTCCCTAGTTTGACATAGTGTGCACAAATAGAGTAGTAGCCTTGCTCTTTACTGTGGACATTTAGTGGTAGTGTGATTCAATTTGCACATAGAGCACCACACCAATTCCCTATGGGGGTAAAGATGGGTATGACCATGCCCAAATGTTTCTCTTCCCTCATTTACCTTCAATTTCTCCAGTATTGCGTTACTGAGCTTGTCCACAGTCATGTCTCCGAACTTCTTGCTCCGAGTTCCAATCTCTTGGTGAGTTGAAACACACAAAGTTGTTGTTGCCAAAGATATTTTGACATCTTCCGGTTTTGGTAATTCTAGCATATTATCTTCATATTCAATTGACAATTTGTAACATGTATCTAGAGTGGCATGTCGGGCTAATACCAGATAATCATGCATCTTGTGGTCTCTAACTCTTCTCCGAAAAAAGCAAGGCAATAACTGATCGTCAATTAGCCTTTCCCGTAGTTTGCACCTTGAATTTAAGTGCTTTAGTCGAGACACATAGTCTCTCATTGACTCCATTTCCTTTTGTTTGATATTGTGTAGCTATGCCATAGGACTCCATCTATTCCATAGTCTTTAGTCGAGACACATAGTCTCTCATCGACTCCATTTCCTTTTGTTTGATATTGTGTAGCTATGCCATAGGACTCCATCTATTGCCACTTCTAGCAAAGTTGGGCACAAACACATTCTTGAGTCGTGTGAAGTTAACCTTATCCTCAGGTTTTAGGGTTCGGAACCATTGATGCGCTTTCCCTTTTCTAGGGTTAGTGAGAAAGCATGAATTTTTGTTACATAAATAACTGGCTTGCAGGTTTCGTATGTGGATTCAAAAATCTCTACATGTTGAATAGGATCCCCATCCCCAGAGAAATTTTGAATGAGCTTGGAAATGATGTGTGGCTTCATCTAGGAGGGTCGGGATTCTAGAGCAGTGCCTAGTTCCCTTACCAGTCCACGGCCCATTTATGCAGCCATATTCAACAGATTCATCCTTGTGGGCTACATTAAGTTTGAGGGTTAGATCTACCCTTGGTCTTTGAGGAATTTCTCCCCCCCTACCTATACCTTGTCCTCTTCCTATGTTGGCTCTTCTAGGCATCTCCGGTCTATGGGATGTTCCTGCCACTTCACTTTGGAATGGCTCATCATCATTAGTCGCCTCTGTACGCCTTTGCAAAATTAAGAGTTCCATGTCCTGTAGGAACGTTGGATGATTGATCATCTGCTCGATGTCCTTTTTGGTTTATAGATGGTTTTCCACTTTGCCCGCCGCTCTTGCTAGGTTATCCTCTTCTTCTAGGGTTACAAACCCTTCCTTCGCTCTAGGCTCTTCATTTATGGGTTCTAAGTTTGGAATTTCTCCCTCACTTCTTCCCATGACTATTTTCGGCTCTTTACCCCGTGATTGGAGTAAGTTTACACTTCCAATCTCTTTTTGTGTTTGGCTCTCGCCCTTCAAGTATCAAGCTCTTGTTTCCTTAAGCTCAACTCTTGTAGAGCTATCGTTCCACCTCGATTCTTTTTAGATCTAACTCTACTTCCTCTGAGGTTGGGAAGAATACTTGACCCGTCCTGGCCGCACTTAAATTTTGCCATGCCTCTTCTCATTCGAGGGGTGCAAGTGTTTGACAGCCTTGAATTCGAAAGCTGGATAGGCACTTCTTGCCTTGGACGACCAAGTCCAATGCTGGTTGATGGACCGATGCCCGCAGATTGTGCCTCTTTGTCATGGCTAGTTTGGAGACCAAAAAATCCTCGGGCGATATCAATGATACCTCAGATCTAGTTGGGAAGGGTGGTTTCTCTTCTTTCCCAAAAACAGAGTATCGTAGCCCTTCTTCCATGGATTCTTTGCTACTAGTTTGAATGGTGGTCAGATTCTTTAAGACACTCAATTAAGTGCTTATTACTGAGTGGCTTGAACCCACACTTTTTTGATAGGAAGATCTTGGGTGATTTGATACACTATTGTCAGGTGTAAGGTCGTCTCCGATGAGCTTTCCAGACCTCAAGTGTGTGTATGTATGATTTGATAAGCTATTTTGTTGTCCCAATTAAATTTTGATCAGATTCTGTCGACTTGTGTCTGAGGTTGTGAGATTGTAGAGAACAGTTCATGGCGTGAAGTGTCAGAGAACAGTTCACATCATGAACGATTTTCTACACTTTCACATGTTTAAATTTTTTTCTTTTAAAATCAGAATTCCATGTTACCTTGTTATGATTTTCAAAATTTTCAAGACTTCCTTAGCCTTAATTTGACTATACCAAGTTCATGAATTTGATTTGATTAAGATGTGAAATTATAGAAAAATTTCACGCCATGAAGAGATAAGGTTTCACGTCGTGAAAAGTAATTGGTTCACGTCATGAACTAAAAATAGTTCATGCCATGAAGGGTTCTAAAATGGTTCACGTCGTGAACTAAAAATGGTTCACATCATGAAGTGTTTTGAAATAGTTCACGTCATGAAAGATTTTCTGCACATTCACGATTCTTAATTTTGTTAGACCTCGTGGTGTCTGTTAAAACCCTAATATCTCTCTAGATAATTGTTATGCTGCATAAATCAGGCATAAACTCATCCACCCGACTACCCCTGAGCCCAAGGGATGCACACATGAAATATAATGAAATACATCATACCTCTACCTTGATGTCCCATACCATCAAGAGGTATAACTCCAATCCAATAGCATGTAGCTATAGTGTGAAATGGTAGGAGAGTAGATATGATCCTCTACACAAGAAAGCATAACATAGCCTTGGCCTCAAGCCTCCAAGCCTCCAAGCCCCCCTTGAATGTGCACCATGCCCCTATTATATATGAGGGCCCTCAAGTGACTCTTGACTCTCCATTTCCCATGTGTGACCCTTGGATGCCTGACCCTAACCTTAACCCTTATGGTGGTTAGTCCTAACCCATGCTCCACTAGAGCTTGTTCCCATGCTCCCATGCTCACAAGCCTAATGTGGGTTAGCCTCCTAGTATATGCACACATAATGTGCATATAACATACTTCCCCTCTCTCAAAACATTGTACTCTTGCAATGAAAAGAATGAGAACTGCACTAAACAATATCAACCGACTCCCAAGTCGAATCCTCTATTTTCCTATCTTTCCACCTAATTTTAACCTCAAGGATTAGTCAACTACAAAGTTTCCTTTCCCTGAATTCAAGTACCTTATCAGGTTCATGTGGAACATAGGATAATTCTTCAACTTCAACGAGTTCTTGAGGAGTAACTATGTTATCCTCACCTCCCAGTTTTCCTTTCAATCTATTGATATGAAAGACTGGATGAACTCTAACATGTGGAGGTAGTTTAAGTTCATACACAACCGTGCCAATCCGATGTATAAATCGAAATAGACCACAATATCTAGGAGATAAATTCAAGCATTTTCCTATTGACAAAGTCTGAGAATCTTTAGGAACATTAAAATAAACCAACGCTCCTGGTTCAAAAGAACGAGATGAGCGTCCCCTATCAGCATAAACCCATGCCCTATCCTAAGCACTCCTGATAGAATCCCGAGCTTCGGTCAGCATTTCTTGCATATTACGCAAGAAATCCCTCGATGCATCAAGCTCGATGTCCTTTTAAGACCGACATCAATAGGTGCCCTGGGTTGATACCCATACATAGGCATAAACGGACTAAAACCAATAGTCGTATGTTTAAAACTATTATAGGCAAATTCCATCATTGGAATATATTTTTTTCAATTTGATGCTTTTCCAGAGATATATACACGAAGCATATCCTCTACAATCTGATTCATACGCTCTGTTTGCCCATCAGATTGTAGATGATCAGAGGAATTCATACTCAAAGTAATTTCCTCGTTGTAAACCATACGGAATAAAGCAAGAAAACATGGCATTATAACAGCAAAAACCAGGGATTCATCGGTGCCCCGACGTACCCACATCTACACATGGAATTATCGACGTCTTGAGTTATCCATATCAACATAGAGAGTCATTAACATCTCGATGAGTCACATATGTCCATCCATAAACCATCAAGTTGACTGTATAAATCACCTAAAGGACGAAACTAGAGAAAGAAATACCAACAAAGAAAAAATCCAAATTTCCTTAATCCGAACACAACAAGATAAACTCGTTGAACTCTAAAGAAAGAGATTTCAACAAGTGAAAATGCCGACGAGATTACACTCATCAATACATGCAGGATATAGATAAAAGAAGTTTATCTAGAGAATGCCCACACAATAACTTCTAGTGAATTTAGAAAATAAGATTGTCTTTGAATGTTGAGGTCAACATGCTAAGTGATGTAAGCAAAGCAACAATCTTGAGCCCAAATTATCCCATAAGATAATATATGTGAGGGATCACCAGCGTCCCATACCACCCATACATACCTTAACAATTTGAAACTCCCTAGTATGTCGTCTAGGAAAATATGAATAAAATCATGTATAAAAGAAATAAAATGGCCTTATCCCAGACTTTCACATACTAAAACCTGTCTCTATATACCTGAGACCACATCAAGGAATAACTCTTTTCAAATACATCATTAGAAAAGAATTTTGAATTATTGGCGCCTTTCTAATGATAACTACCCAATAAACACAATAAAGTTGGGGTAGAAAAAATAACTCATGTAGATACATAAGTAACTAGGTATCCGAGTTGGCATATGTACAAGAGTACAAGCAATATACTCCAAAATTATGTGCAAAAAACGAAGGCAAATGCTACCTTCAAAGCACATGATATTATCCAAAAGATCAAAAGATTTTTATAAAACCATGGATAAAAGCATAGAAGCTCCTCGAATCCATGAAAACCATAGTTGATCATAAAAATCAGTGCATGCCATCTAATGAACATTAATCATGCCAAAAGAAGCATTAAAATTTGTGGACAACTCATCAATCTGGAGTATATGAATGTAGTGTCATTCAAACAAAACTCCAAAGTAATCAAGTGTAACACATGTGTGTAGCACTCAATAAAAACCCCTAGACACAAGTGATCTAGGTAGGACCTGAGTGATGAGTCCATATAAAACTTGGAAAACATCCAACAAAATCCACCAAAACAAACCGATCAACTAACCCATGATAGAATTTGTCTTAAGCTTAAAAATTTAAGCATAGACCACACTTAAATAAGTGCAAAATAAATTATCGTGGAAAAGTGTCAAAGGTGAAACACACTTTGAACGCAAATTATAGCCATCAAAAGAAATTAAGGAACATGTCTAAACAGAATGGCTAAACAATGGTACAAAATCATGAAAATATCGTTTAGAATTAATCCAAATAGAAATAACTACTAATACGAGGTATAATCGTATTAATAATATGCGAATAACCCGCATCTATCTAATGTCAGCACGAGAAAACGTACTTCAACATTAAATAACTCTAAAAAATAATAAATTCTCCAGAAAAAAAATTATCATGATTTTTTTCCTAATTTTGCCTAATTTAATAGGGCCTAAAAATACGATAATTTTGAATTCCACCAAACCTATCTTATGGCATTCCAAACCTATATTTTTCCAAAAAAAATTCAGCAATTAATTTTGCCAAAATACCATTGATATTTTAAAAAATACCAATTTTTAAGATTTCTAAAAATAATTTCTAGAATGTTCCTAATTTTTCCTAAGAATCGCACCGTTCACGAAATTTCTAAATCCGCTCGACAATTCTCAAATCCAATGGAAATTTACAATTTTAATGGATTTTTTAAATTTTTGGGTCAAAAAATATATTTTTAAAGAAATTTGAATGGTCACGGGTGCCCAAATGGACACACCACATGCCAAACACCAACCCCACATTTTCCAAAAATTTAAAATAACCTTTGTCTAATTTTCCACTAATTTTCAGGAATTTTTAAAAATTTTTAATTTACCACATTTTCGGGAAAATGAAAAGACAAAAAAAATCAGAATGTGAAAGGTCAAAAGTTTCCGAAATTTGGAAGGTCAAAAGATTTTCCGGAATTCAAAAATCCAAAAGGTTTTGGGAAAACAGAAAGCTAAAAGGTTTCCCGAGTGATGAAAAGCCAAAAGACACCAAGAAAAAATTTCTAGAAATTTTCAGAGAATTCTTTTCTCAGATTTCAAAATTTCTCCCTTTTTGGGCTTTTTCTCCAAGATTTTTTAAAAATTAAAAAAAAAACTCACTTAAATTTAAATAAAAAACAACATCATTAAGCTTTAGTGAAAAGCTTATGTAAATTTTTTTGGTGGGAGGGGCGATTTTCGCTCGACGGGCGGCGGTCTCTCTCTCCACTCTCCTCTCTCTTTCTTCTCCAAATCAACTCCTCTCTCACCACCCCATGTAAGATCCCCCTGTTTCCACCGAGCAACGGATTCGGGGTACTAGCAGCGGAAGTAGCACTTCTCGCGCGGGACAGGGGTCCCACACTCGGGGCCTCGCCCACGGATATCCGGACAAGAGACTAATCCGTCGGTTTGTCCAAAACCGAAACCGGAAAAACTTCCTTTACCCGGAAAGCATGGGCGATTCCACCAGGATAACTCTTTACTCTAACGTAGTCAAGATCATTACGGATCAACTGATCTGACTGCACCTTTAATGGTACTTGGTCAAATCAAGGAAGAAACTTGCACTTGGATCATTGGGATCAACGCTTTTTTCCCCATCAAGAGAGGCACAGCCGTTGATTCCTATCCATAGAACAATTTCTATCCGGGATTTACTTCATCTATCGTAATAATAGAAATTAAATCTCGATTTACGGATCCATCAGTCCAGCCTAACCCCATCCGATCCCATGGGTTAGCCAACCGCCCAACCACTGTAGTGATGGGATCCAATTTGGAATTTGGTTAGGTTTTGTCCCGGGTACCAAGGAAAAGAGTTCCAAGGCCCCCTAGCCGGAAGTTTATGCAAACATAAAACTAGCCACACCACTTACACACCCAATATGAAATTGCCTTTTTCTTAGCATCAGCTAACTTTAAAACAATCCTTTAATGAAACCATAGTACCACTGATCACAATCTTCCAATTTATCCGGTTGATTCATAATTTCCCATCATTCCTTCATCAGAGTATCTATGGCATCATTGGCAACTAGAACGCTCACCACCTGTCCACACAGGGGCCTTTTCAATAGTTCCTAGCCCATAATACTCGGCAATATAATCACTTATAAAAATCAAGATGGACTCTCGTTGAAGATCAGCAAGATCAACCAACAGATCCATATAAAGAGCCATGGACTCATCCATTGAAGACCAGCAAGGTCAATCAACCAGATCCATGCCCGGTTTCACAAAACAACTCTTACTCCTTGTTCCAATATCTTCCTCGACGCACGCGTGGGTATCCTGGGCGACCCAGAGCCCGAGCACCGTATGGTCAGCACCCTCTAGGATCCTTCGCAGGTGACCTAGCGCTTCACTCATAGGCCGCTTCCTTGGTCCCTCATCCACCGTACCGGAAGCTCACCATTTAAATCGAACCGAGGCTGGTCAAGACCTCGGTCGACCTTGCTACGCGAGACGTCCTCCATTGACTCTCCGTCAGCAGTTGCAACTTTAACAGTTAGGTCTTCATGACCTTAATCCACAAGATGGTCAAAATGCTTCCCCAGCATTCTTGACATAAAACAGTCATTTACAAACAGTCACAAAATACAGTTTCTAAATCAAACTCTCGTCTTTCCACATTATCCCTCCTTAGTCCACATTACTTATTCCACATTCCATTCAATGTGTACTCATTCTCATCCATTTTCCCATCTCGACGACACATTAATTCACATTCACATTCATACATCCACATTTACATGGATACATCCATTTTCATATCCTCATTTATACATCCACATCCCATATCCACATTCATACATACACATCCATATCCACATCCATACATCCACATTCACATCCACATTCACATTCACATCCTCATTTATACATCCACATCCACATCCATATTCACATCCATACATCCACATCTACATGCATACCTCCATTTTCACATCCTCATTTATACATCCACATCCCTTATCTACATTCATACATACACATCCATATCCACATCCATACATCCACATCCACATTCATATTCACATCCATATATCCACATCTATATGCATACATCCATATATCCACATCTATATGTATACATCCATTATCACGTCCTCATTCATACATCCACATCCACATACATACATACATCCACATCTACATACATGCATACATCCACATCCACATTCCCATTCACATCTATACATCCATATCTACATCCACATACATACATACATCCACATCCACATTCCCATTCACATCTATACATCCACATCTACATCCACATTCATATACATCCACATCCACATTCCCATTCACATCTATACATTCACATCTACATCCACATACATACATACATCCACATCCACATTCCCATTCACATCTATACATCCACATCTACATCCACATTCACATCTATGCATATACATCTTCATGCATACATCCATTTTCACATTCATACATCCACTTTCACATTCATACATCCATACTCCCATCTCCACATCCACACATCCACATACATACATCCATTTCCACATTCCCATTCATGTAACTCCATATGTCTTCACATCTAATCTTTTACATCACATCCATTCTCGCCCTATCACAACCCATATACATCCTATTCTATCACATACACTTCTTACCTCATCCCATACACATCTTATCACATCCTATCACTTTCCATACGCATCTTATCAATTCTTATCACATCTCATACACCTCTTATCACATCTTATCACATTTCATATCTTTTTTTTTTAAAAGAGAATTCTTATATTTGATATAAGATTTCTCTACACATTTATTTATACATAAATTCCATTTAAGGAGACTAACACTTTCGAATTTAAAATCAATCTTTTATGCATCTTCTTATGCATAAATTCAGTTTGGTAGGAAATTACACTTTTAGAATAAAAGAATTTCTCTTATGCATCTAAGTTAAGCATAAAATCCATTTATGAGAAAAATCACACTTTTAGTATAAAAAGAATATCTTTTATGCATACCTATATGCATGAAATCCAATATGATAAAAGTAACACTCTTACAATAAAATAATCAACTTTTATGCATACCTCTATGCATGAAATTCAATTATGATATAAGTCACACTTTTATAATAAAATAATCAACTCTTATGCATACTTCTATGCATGAAATTTAAAAATGATAAAAGTAACACTTTTGATATAAAAATTTATCATTATGCATACTCTTATGCATGAAAATAGAAATGATAAAAGTAACACTTTTGATATAAAAATTTATCATTATGCATATTCTTATGCATGAAAATAGAAATGATAAAAGTAACACTTTTGATATAAAAATTTATCATTATGCATATTCCTATGCATGAAAATAGAAATGATAAAAGTAATACTTTTGATATAAAAATTTATCATTATGCATATTCCTATGCATGAAAATAGAAATGATAAAAGTAACACTTTTGATATAAAAATTTATCATTATGCATATTCCTATGCATGAAAATAGAAATGATAAAAGTAACACTTTTGATATAAAAATTTATCATTATGCATAAAATGGTAAAAATAACACTTTTGATATAAAAATTTATCCATTATGCATACTTCTATGCATGAAATAAAAATGGTAAAAATAACACTTTTGATATAAAAACTTATCCTTTATGCATGATATTAAAATTCAATTTCTCCATGATTGTAATGAAATTCTTTCAATTAATCTAGGATGATAATTCCTAGAATATGGTAGGAAGTCCTCTTTTTATGCTTTGAATGAGATTATTTTATGCATAATTTTTATAAAAATTTTGCCATAGCTCTGCTACTATGACTGATAAATCTCAATTTTTCTAAGGGATAATGCTTATCATTAAGGAAATAATTAAAATAATCTCTAATTGGATTATTAATCCATAATGGATTGAATCATTAATATACATAAACTAAAAGCATAGAAAAAAAAGCCATTAATTTGGCCTCAAGCATAGCTTAATCTTGGGTTAAGGAAAAGCTTTATGAAAAGCTTCATGTGGATTGAGAATGGGTCATGAGTATGACCATTTCTTGAGTGAGAGAGAGAAATTACATAAAAACCATTAGAATTTAAACATAAATAAAAATTAACTTCAATAGCATTTATTAAATTATGTAACTCTTCACTACTATTCACCAATTAACTTTAATAGCATTTAAAAAACCATACCAATTAAGCTTCTCAAGCTTGAGAGGGGTTGAGAAGAGAGAAACATTGAGAAATTATAGAAAAGAGCAATATTCACTAATTACCTTACAAATTGCTTGATTCTTTGTTCACGGTAGAGGCCCCCAACCAATCAATTGGTTAAGTATGTTGATGGAGCCACTAATGGGGATTGAAGAAAGAGGGAAGCTCCAAAAACTAGTGAATTATTAAATGAATTCACAGTTCTTGGCTTAGGTGGAGTAGAGTAACGATGCATAAACACTATCTATTTTTCAACAAGGGGGAGGCTTCTATTTATAGGAAAAATTGAGCTCCTAACCAAACAAACTGATTCTAGAATTTTCTAAATCAGTTTGGTCAATATTTGACCATTTTTAGGTCAGTTAAGCTAACTTTTTGGAACTAGACTTAAATGAGGAGAGAGGAGAGATGAAATATCTCAATTTTTATGAGTTTAAAACTCATTCAAGCATGTGAAATATGCACCTCCTTTAAAGAACTCTCTTTCCTTACATAAGTGTCATAATGGAATCATTTTAATATTGCTCATAGTTTTTTACTAATAAACCTTGTACATTTTCAACTCTTCATCTTATGTGAAATATGCACATCCTTTAAAGAACTCCCCTTCCTTACATATGTGTCATAATGGAATCATTTTAATATTGCTCATAGTTTTTTACTAATAAACCTTGTACATTTTCAACTCTTCATCTTATGTGAGCATTTAAGGGACTCTCCTTCCTTACATATGTGTCATAATAAAATCATTATTCCCAAAATATCTCATATTTTTAATATTGCTCATAGTTTTTTACTAATAAACCTTGTACATTTTCAACTCTTCATCTTATGTGAGCATTTACTCATTTTTGGGTATCTTCTTTTTTACAAATTGGATTTATCTACTCCCTACACATAGATTGATGCTATTGGCCCATAGGAACCTTAATTGGACCATAGTCTAAAGATTTCTGAAAATCTAGACCCTTAGACTAAGGTTCTTTATACCTATTTCCAATTAATTCCAATTGCACATTGGAAAATTCTTTTTGAATTTCTGTTTCAGGGGAACTCATCTGAATTATAAGAGATATTTTTCTATCCAAAAATATTCAAAATCTGAATATTCTCTCTCTAGAATATTTTCTCTCTCTAGGCTAAAATAGTTAGAAACAAGGTCTTTATATTTCTGAAGAGGGGTTGATTACAGGGGAAGATACTAGACATCAAAAAGGGATTTGGGGGAGGAATCTTACATTCTACTCCACTTAAAAAACGCGAGATGTCCTCATCTCGCAACTTGTGATAATTTCGCAAGATTCACGAATATGAGACTTAGAGAAAAATTTTAATCAAGATTAACCACCAAGATAAGTCTTAAAGAGAGCAAGATTCAAAATACGAACAAGATTTAAACTTTATTCATTCTCGGAACTTATACAGTAAAGATAGAGGAACTCTTTACACTTCCATAAGCCCGTCCATCATATGGTCACAAAAGCAGTCCTCACAAGCTGCACAAGTATAAGGTAACTCATCTATGGGAATGATTCTGTGGGTTATTGCTGCGCCTATCTCAGTGGTATGAGGTGTTCTAACAAAAGGACCTCAGAGAGGCAAGCCAAAAACGGGGTAAAGGCATATCTTCTCATGAGGAAGAAAACACGCCAGTAAGAAGACCCGCTCAGAAAACCCAGGATGTCTTGATCTCATGACGCAGTAGTATCGGGGACCCAAACCCAAAGCTTCAATAACCATGGCCAAGCGGACATTGTTACGAAAGTGCTGCTGACCCCAGGGTGTTACCCTAGTTATGTTTTGATAGGTCCGCCATTTGGTTTGCGCTACAGAAGTTCCCAAGTGAGGGAAAAGTGAGCGCTCATACTGCTCTATAAAATCCTTCTTCACAGATTCACTTGCGTCTTGAAGGTGAGGAATCATTATGGATAAAACTAGTTCTTGTTGCCAAGCCATGAAGGAGATTAAGAAAGAAAGGAGATCGATGGAAGTAAGATTACTGTGAGCGACAAGTAAAAGTTACAACTTATATAAAGGAAGGAGCTAGCGTAACTTAGAAGCCAACGATAACTTGCCACTGAAGTTTTACTGTCTTTCCATGATTTGGGTTTGACACATTTTTCTATAGAAGGCATTAAGAATTTTGAGGTGAAGAGATAAAAGAAGCTTGTAGGCTAAGTCACCTACTTTCATTGAAGTCAGATAAGGCTCACAATATCTGGGGGATAACTTCTTAAACTCCCCAATAGATAAAGAACTTCTTTTGTGCCGTACTCGAATGAAGACCAAAACCTTGGTATCCAAAACACCGATTTTCACTTTTGAACTCATTGTTCTGAATCCTTAAAACAGCGTGACTCCTGAGAAGTATTCTAGGGAAAGGGTCTTCCTTTTTTTAAATAGAATCTTTCTTTTATTTTTGAGAGGGAATAATTTTAAGATCAAAAAGGGAGATTCTTACTCCTGTATGCCTCGAAGGCTGGGGAGGAATCTTACATTCTACCCCACTTAAAAAAGTGTGAGATGTCCTCATCTCGCCAAGTAGAGGACAACTCTTTTTCTTAAGATCCAATTTATTCTAGGGTTCCTTATATTCTGGTCAACCCAACAGAATACGGGGATAAATATCCCTTATATAGAACTCATCATTAAATAAATTCATTTCAGATCATATCATTCATATCTTTAACACGATAATGGTCCATCAGATCGAAATTTTTTCTTTCTGAACATTCCTCCACGGGAATTTCAGTCAAGCAAGTTTTCAATTTGTCATCCCTTAACTTGATATACCGAGTCAAGTGTTAACAGTAGTACTTTGACAGCACAATCCACTAATCTCATAGTGATTTGTTGAAATCATTATCATCATTTATCATTACAGGGACTCGTCCCATTCATCCTCATTGCGGTTTTGCTCAAGTTATTATATTTCAACTAAATTTCAAAAATCATCATTTTTCAATCAGAATCCCAATCAATTCATCAGTTCCCAAACAGAATTAAAAATCATATCAACCACATTCGAATTCATCAACTGGATAGCATTAATGCTTATAATTTCAAGTCTTAGATTTACTCGTATATACTGTCAGTAAAGAGCTGCAGTATACTCTCGGTATATACGGGTAGTCATGGCCCTTGGAATTATAAGGTAAATACCATCATGTCTAGGCCTCAAACAAGTTAGGGATTCTATATAATTACGGTACTTCCATCTAAAGACCCAATTACTAATTACGAATTTCAGTTTGAATATCAAATTGTATGAATTATATCACACAATTACAACCTTTTTGTGCTTCTTGATAAATTTTTGACATATTTGGCTTCTCAGTTGATCTTTATTAACCAATTTGCTCTGATACCAACTGTAAGATCCCCCTGTTCCCACCGAGCAACGGATTCGGGGTACTAGCAGCGGAAGTAGCACTTCTCGCGCGGGACAGGGGTCCCACACTCGGGGCCTCGCCCACGGATATCCGGACAAGAGACTAATCCGTCGGTTTGTCCAAAACCGAAACCGGAAAAACTTCCTTTACCCGGAAAGCATGGGCGATTCCACCAGGATAACTCTTTACTCTAACGTAGTCAAGATCATTACGGATCAACTGATCTGACTGCACCTTTAATGGTACTTGGTCAAATCAAGGAAGAAACTTGCACTTGGATCATTGGGATCAACGCTTTTTTCCCCATCAAGAGAGGCACAGCCGTTGATTCCTATCCATAGAACAATTTCTATCCGGGATTTACTTCATCTATCGTAATAATAGAAATTAAATCTCGATTTACGGATCCATCAGTCCAGCCTAACCCCATCCGATCCCATGGGTTAGCCAACCGCCCAACCACTGTAGTGATGGGATCCAATTTGGAATTTGGTTAGGTTTTGTCCCGGGTACCAAGGAAAAGAGTTCCAAGGCCCCCTAGCCGGAAGTTTATGCAAACATAAAACTAGCCACACCACTTACACACCCAATATGAAATTGCCTTTTTCTTAGCATCAGCTAACTTTAAAACAATCCTTTAATGAAACCATAGTACCACTGATCACAATCTTCCAATTTATCCGGTTGATTCATAATTTCCCATCATTCCTTCATCAGAGTATCTATGGCATCATTGGCAACTAGAACGCTCACCACCTGTCCACACAGGGGCCTTTTCAATAGTTCCTAGCCCATAATACTCGGCAATATAATCACTTATAAAAATCAAGATGGACTCTCGTTGAAGATCAGCAAGATCAACCAACAGATCCATATAAAGAGCCATGGACTCATCCATTGAAGACCAGCAAGGTCAATCAACCAGATCCATGCCCGGTTTCACAAAACAACTCTTACTCCTTGTTCCAATATCTTCCTCGACGCACGCGTGGGTATCCTGGGCGACCCAGAGCCCGAGCACCGTATGGTCAGCACCCTCTAGGATCCTTCGCAGGTGACCTAGCGCTTCACTCATAGGCCGCTTCCTTGGTCCCTCATCCACCGTACCGGAAGCTCACCATTTAAATCGAACCGAGGCTGGTCAAGACCTCGGTCGACCTTGCTACGCGAGACGTCCTCCATTGACTCTCCGTCAGCAGTTGCAACTTTAACAGTTAGGTCTTCATGACCTTAATCCACAAGATGGTCAAAATGCTTCCCCAGCATTCTTGACATAAAACAGTCATTTACAAACAGTCACAAAATACAGTTTCTAAATCAAACTCTCGTCTTTCCACATTATCCCTCCTTAGTCCACATTACTTATTCCACATTCCATTCAATGTGTACTCATTCTCATCCATTTTCCCATCTCGACGACACATTAATTCACATTCACATTCATACATCCACATTTACATGGATACATCCATTTTCATATCCTCATTTATACATCCACATCCCATATCCACATTCATACATACACATCCATATCCACATCCATACATCCACATTCACATCCACATTCACATTCACATCCTCATTTATACATCCACATCCACATCCATATTCACATCCATACATCCACATCTACATGCATACCTCCATTTTCACATCCTCATTTATACATCCACATCCCTTATCTACATTCATACATACACATCCATATCCACATCCATACATCCACATCCACATTCATATTCACATCCATATATCCACATCTATATGCATACATCCATATATCCACATCTATATGTATACATCCATTATCACGTCCTCATTCATACATCCACATCCACATACATACATACATCCACATCTACATACATGCATACATCCACATCCACATTCCCATTCACATCTATACATCCATATCTACATCCACATACATACATACATCCACATCCACATTCCCATTCACATCTATACATCCACATCTACATCCACATTCATATACATCCACATCCACATTCCCATTCACATCTATACATTCACATCTACATCCACATACATACATACATCCACATCCACATTCCCATTCACATCTATACATCCACATCTACATCCACATTCACATCTATGCATATACATCTTCATGCATACATCCATTTTCACATTCATACATCCACTTTCACATTCATACATCCATACTCCCATCTCCACATCCACACATCCACATACATACATCCATTTCCACATTCCCATTCATGTAACTCCATATGTCTTCACATCTAATCTTTTACATCACATCCATTCTCGCCCTATCACAACCCATATACATCCTATTCTATCACATACACTTCTTACCTCATCCCATACACATCTTATCACATCCTATCACTTTCCATACGCATCTTATCAATTCTTATCACATCTCATACACCTCTTATCACATCTTATCACATTTCATATCTTTTTTTTTTAAAAGAGAATTCTTATATTTGATATAAGATTTCTCTACACATTTATTTATACATAAATTCCATTTAAGGAGACTAACACTTTCGAATTTAAAATCAATCTTTTATGCATCTTCTTATGCATAAATTCAGTTTGGTAGGAAATTACACTTTTAGAATAAAAGAATTTCTCTTATGCATCTAAGTTAAGCATAAAATCCATTTATGAGAAAAATCACACTTTTAGTATAAAAAGAATATCTTTTATGCATACCTATATGCATGAAATCCAATATGATAAAAGTAACACTCTTACAATAAAATAATCAACTTTTATGCATACCTCTATGCATGAAATTCAATTATGATATAAGTCACACTTTTATAATAAAATAATCAACTCTTATGCATACTTCTATGCATGAAATTTAAAAATGATAAAAGTAACACTTTTGATATAAAAATTTATCATTATGCATACTCTTATGCATGAAAATAGAAATGATAAAAGTAACACTTTTGATATAAAAATTTATCATTATGCATATTCTTATGCATGAAAATAGAAATGATAAAAGTAACACTTTTGATATAAAAATTTATCATTATGCATATTCCTATGCATGAAAATAGAAATGATAAAAGTAATACTTTTGATATAAAAATTTATCATTATGCATATTCCTATGCATGAAAATAGAAATGATAAAAGTAACACTTTTGATATAAAAATTTATCATTATGCATATTCCTATGCATGAAAATAGAAATGATAAAAGTAACACTTTTGATATAAAAATTTATCATTATGCATAAAATGGTAAAAATAACACTTTTGATATAAAAATTTATCCATTATGCATACTTCTATGCATGAAATAAAAATGGTAAAAATAACACTTTTGATATAAAAACTTATCCTTTATGCATGATATTAAAATTCAATTTCTCCATGATTGTAATGAAATTCTTTCAATTAATCTAGGATGATAATTCCTAGAATATGGTAAGAAGTCCTCTTTTTATGCTTTGAATGAGATTATTTTATGCATAATTTTTATAAAAATTTTGCCATAGCTCTGCTACTATGACTGATAAATCTCAATTTTTCTAAGGGATAATGCTTATCATTAAGGAAATAATTAAAATAATCTCTAATTGGATTATTAATCCATAATGGATTGAATCATTAATATACATAAACTAAAAGCATAGAAAAAAAAGCCATTAATTTGGCCTCAAGCATAGCTTAATCTTGGGTTAAGGAAAAGCTTTATGAAAAGCTTCATGTGGATTGAGAATGGGTCATGAGTATGACCATTTCTTGAGTGAGAGAGAGAAATTACATAAAAACCATTAGAATTTAAACATAAATAAAAATTAACTTCAATAGCATTTATTAAATTATGTAACTCTTCACTACTATTCACCAATTAACTTTAATAGCATTTAAAAAACCATACCAATTAAGCTTCTCAAGCTTGAGAGGGGTTGAGAAGAGAGAAACATTGAGAAATTATAGAAAAGAGCAATATTCACTAATTACCTTACAAATTGCTTGATTCTTTGTTCACGGTAGAGGTCCCCAACCAATCAATTGGTTAAGTATGTTGATGGAGCCACTAATGGGGATTGAAGAAAGAGGGAAGCTCCAAAAACTAGTGAATTATTAAATGAATTCACAGTTCTTGGCTTAGGTGGAGTAGAGTAACGATGCATAAACACTATCTATTTTTCAACAAGGGGGAGGCTTCTATTTATAGGAAAAATTGAGCTCCTAACCAAACAAACTGATTCTAGAATTTTCTAAATCAGTTTGGTCAATATTTGACCATTTTTAGGTCAGTTAAGCTAACTTTTTGGAACTAGACTTAAATGAGGAGAGAGGAGAGATGAAATATCTCAATTTTTATGAGTTTAAAACTCATTCAAGCATGTGAAATATGCACCTCCTTTAAAGAACTCTCTTTCCTTACATAAGTGTCATAATGGAATCATTTTAATATTGCTCATAGTTTTTTACTAATAAACCTTGTACATTTTCAACTCTTCATCTTATGTGAAATATGCACATCCTTTAAAGAACTCCCCTTCCTTACATATGTGTCATAATGGAATCATTTTAATATTGCTCATAGTTTTTTACTAATAAACCTTGTACATTTTCAACTCTTCATCTTATGTGAGCATTTAAGGGACTCTCCTTCCTTACATATGTGTCATAATAAAATCATTATTCCCAAAATATCTCATATTTTTAATATTGCTCATAGTTTTTTACTAATAAACCTTGTACATTTTCAACTCTTCATCTTATGTGAGCATTTACTCATTTTTGGGTATCTTCTTTTTTACAAATTGGATTTATCTACTCCCTACACATAGATTGATGCTATTGGCCCATAGGAACCTTAATTGGACCATAGTCTAAAGATTTCTGAAAATCTAGACCCTTAGACTAAGGTTCTTTATACCTATTTCCAATTAATTCCAATTGCACATTGGAAAATTCTTTTTGAATTTCTGTTTCAGGGGAACTCATCTGAATTATAAGATATATTTTTCTATCCAAAAATATTCAAAATCTGAATATTCTCTCTCTAGAATATTTTCTCTCTCTAGGCTAAAATAGTTAGAAACAAGGTCTTTATATTTCTGAAGAGAGGTTGATTACAGGGGAAGATACTAGACATCAAAAAGGGATTTGGGGGAGGAATCTTACACCCCAACTCTTCTCTCTCTCTGTTAATCATTAATCAGAGAGTTTAATTTTTAATTAATCTCCTTAATCATAATTATGATTAATATTAATAAAAATGTAATTTTTTAAGAGGTGGTTTATACATGCGAGAAGAAAATTCAGAATTGAGAGACGAAGAGGGTCCCACGCACACAAGAGAGCATTTCATGCATCAACATGCTGCCCCCTACTGCGTTTCAGTAGAAAATCGGCAAAAATTTGATCGCATACCCGTAGAAAAACCCGCAAAAATGTATAAAAAATATATTTTTAACCATAAAAATACTCTTAAAAATTTAGGAAAAAATTCTAAAAAATTCTAGAAATTTAGGGAATCCATTCTACCAAAAATATCCACAGTTAAATATGTGATATTTTCATAAAAATTTTCATTAATGCTTATTTTAAACCACAAAAAATAGAGAAAAAATAGCGCATTTTCTCGCGACGTCGATTCATCCATTGAATAGTAGTAACACGCATTCCAATCACCATATCGATGATCCACGTGCAAATCATCAACATAAATCAAAAAAATAATATTTTTATTAGTAAATATTAAAATTTACTTTTTAAAAAATGCCAAAAATTGCAATAAGAAAAAATCAACAACAATTAACTAGAGATTGCTCTGATACCACTGTTAAAACCCTAAGATCTCTCTAGATAATTGTTATGCATAAACATGCATAAATCGGGCATAAACTCATCCACCCGACTACCCCCGAGCCCAAGGGATGCACACATGAAATATAATAAAATACATCATACCTCTACCTTGATGTCCCATACCATTAAGAGGTATAACTCTAATCCAATAGCATGTAGCTATAGTGTGAAATGTTAGGCGAGTAGATATGATCCTCTACACAAGAGAGCATAACATAGCCTTGGCCCTCAAGCCCCCAAGCCTCCAAGCCTCCAAGCCCCCCTTGAGTGTGCCCCATGTCCCTATTATATATGAGGGCCCTCAAGTGACTCTTGACTCTCCATTTCCCATGTGTGACCCTCGGATGCCTGACCCTAATCTTAACCCTTAAGGTTAGACCTAACCCATGCTCCACTAGAGCTTGTTCCCATGCTCCCATGCTCACAAGCCTAATGTGGGTTAGCCTCATAGTATACGCACACATAATGTGCATATAACAGTGTCGGAGGTGTCAGGATAAGGCTACCTATTTTTGGCAAGGTAATCTTGTGAATTGTGGCATTGATGCCGGGACTGGTTCACGACGTGAAGTTGCAGAAAACAGTTCACGTCGTGAATGATATTCCTGCACTTTCACATGGAAACTTCCTGCGTCGACTAATGTGATTCTGGGTGCAAAATACTTATCCAACTGTTTTCAAAATGATTGTGCCACGCCTAAGGAGTGTAATACAAGTTCAAGGCACAGTCAATGGCTCCTTTTTTTTTATTTTTGTGAATTTTTTAAAAGAAAAAAAAATAGAACACCAACTTGCTCATACACGTTGATGATTCCAGTGATGCAAACATCAAAATTAATTAGAAAAAATTGTGAAGCTCTCTTCCAAGACCACTCCACCACACAAATACACAATAAACACAACCAATTTCTCATGATATTTTCATTTCCACACAAATCCTATCCATTCATTTCCTACACAATGCACTACCAGAATGCAAAGGCCATTATGAATCTTATGCAATGGGAGCTGAAACTCAAAGAGGAAGGAAGAAACAAAGGTGTTTCCCTGGCAGCGGTGGCAAAAATGTTATGGGCTACCACTCTTCCAAGAGGGAACTCAATGCATTCACCTAAACTATTTGGGATTCAGTTTATGCAGCATAATGATGGCATTGTTATGCTACAATCTAAATATATACAGAAGCTATTGAAGAGGTTTAATCTTGAAGACTGTAAACTTGTGGCTACACCTATGGAGACAGGTACTCGACTTAGTCTTCAAGATGTAGGATACTCTTTTAATGCTAATTTGTATCAGAAGGTTGTTGGATCCCTTCTTTATGTATGTAACACATGAGGCCAAATATACCGTATGCGGTCTGACAGTTAAAGCAGATTTATGTATAGCCCAGGTACAAAGCATTGGAAGGCTGTTAAGCAGGTTTTTTGCTATTTACAGGGCACTCAGTATTTTGGATTGTTTTATCCAAAAGGGGGTGAGTCACAAGCTGCATGCTTTTAGTGATTCAAACTAGGCTAGATGTTATGACACTCGGGTGTCCACTAGTGGGTTTTGCTTTCGCCTTGGTGATTCATGCATATCATGGCTCAGTAAGAAGCAGCCTACAGTGGCCACTTCCAGCTGTGTGTGAAGCTGAGTATAGGGTAGCCTTTACAGCTACAGCTGAGTGTGTGTGGCTCAGACGTTGCTGATTTGGGTGTTGGACAGTCGTCTAGGACTACAATTTTCACTACATTAGTAGTTGTGAGGAACCCAATGTTTCTTGCTCACACTAAGCACATTGAGGTGCATAATACCACTATGTCAGGGAAAGACTCTTTGCAGCAGAGATTAGCTTGGTCTATGTGCCTACACATGACAACATGGAAGATATATTTACAAAGGCTCTTCCTCATGAAAAATTCGAAGCTTTTCATAAAGCCTTGGGCTTACTGCCTTTTCAGGATTAATCGGCCATACCCTGTACATGTTCACATCATCACTCTAGGGGAGATTTGTAGCAGTATATGATAGTGATGTGTGTGAACACACTTAGGACCGCTGGGGCACTTTTTCCTTCACTAGGAGGTTCTTTCCCCTGTGCATATGTACACCCTCTTGTCTACTTATTTTGGGGTGTGTACTTATCTTTTGTATCTGGCACACATTTGTTCATTCTAATCTAGTGAGTTTATATGCTCTCAAGCTTCTCTATCTTGTGTGTGCATTATTGCAACCCTAACCCTAATTCCAACACTTGGATGGTCTTCGCTTTCACTGGCACTGTCAAAGACAAGCACCGTTTGACTCCACTCAGTATTGACCGATGGGTCCGACCTTTTAAGGAAAGGAGCTTCCTAAGAGTTCACTTCATAAAAAGAGGGTTATTTTGCACCAATCTACCCAATCATAAGTGCATGGAAATACGGAACTGTTGTGTAGAACCCATATGTGAAAAGTTTGTTTATTTAATTTTTTTTGGGGTAAAAAATGGAACGGCCATACGCTTTGAAGTCAATGGGTGTACGCTTTGAAGTGAATGGGTGTACGCTTTGAAAATGGAAAGGGAACAGACGTTTGCTTTTAGATGGGGAAGGAACGGGCGTTCACCTTCCAGGGCAAACTGGAAGGAACGGGCGTTTACCTTCTAGGGAAAACTGAAAGGAATGGACGTTCACCTTCCATGGAGGAAAATTGGCACAAACGTTCACTCATGAAATGAAAGAAGGAATGGGTGGACACTTCAAAATCTCAAAAAGGAACGGGCGTTCCAAGTTGGGTCCAAAATGGAACGGGCGTAGCGAATATGCCCCGGTGGTTTGCTTCTTGAAGGCAAAAAGAAACAGAGGTTCGACTCTAGAGAAAGAATGGGCGTTGGCTTTCGAGATCAGGAGACAGAGGGAATGGCATGGCTGTGAGACAGTTTTGGAACGGCCATGGCACTTGCAATTGAACTCTGTAATGGGCATTGGCTTCTCAATGGGAAGGGAACAGGCGTGGTGCATTCGAAACGGCCATTGGACTTCTAGAATGACCGTGGCACTATCAGATCTAGGAATTTCTTAAGATTTATCTAGGGATTTATGGGGCTGCAGGTCTAACAATCCCCTTGAATATTCTCTGCCAGTCAGTTACGCCCCAAAGATTGAATGCAATTAAATGCAATTTATGTTCAATTTAATGCAAATATTTCAATTTTAATGCCAGTCAGTTACACCCCCAAGATTGAATGCAATTAAATTCAATTTATGTTCAATTTAATGCAAATATTCCAATTTTAATGCATCTCTCACAGTTAGTAGGAAATCTTGCTAGATTTAGTCACTGAGGAAGGGAACGGGCGCATGGTAAATGTGCCACGGTCGTGGCCTGTAAAGCTAACAGCGTTTGCTTCTCAGAACAGCCCAACAGAGTGCAGTTTTGTTTGGTTTTTTTCTCAATCTCCTACTGATTCAAGTTTTTTTCGCTATTTTTGTGTTTTTGTTTCAATAGAGAGCTAGAGCTAATCTCTAGCTATCTATTAATGCCTATAATGCATGATTAAGACTAATAAATTAAGATTAATTAGTTGATTAAACTAAGATACATACTTGAAGAAAAAAGCACTAAAAATTAAGATTTTGCATGAATGTTAAGGACAATGTAAGAGCACTCACTTGCTTCTCCTGCTCTCGGTGAGGACTTGAACGCTCCAATGCTCGATTAAACTTCAATGCTTCAAGTAATCACCATCAAAGAACAAAACAAAGCAAAACAAGATTAAACAACCAACTAGTGGATTTGCACTCCACCCGGGCTAACCAAAGACAGTAGCAAATGAATAGAGTGGAGGACCCTAAGCCAAATGCATTCCCTGGTAGCGGCGCCAAAGATGTTAAGGAAAACATGCTACCTTGCACACAAAGGGGAAAGAGAAGAGAAGAGAGAAGCATACAAGGGTCAAGTCCAGAGAGTTGCACTTAGCCAACCCTAAGAGGGTAACTCCTCGATGTGAAGCCGTTAGGGGCTCACTCCACCTCTTCTTGTGTCACCCAAGAAGAGATCCAATAGCTAGTAGAGAGCAAGAAGGAGGGAGCTATGAAGAGCTCAACCTCTACCTCATGCAACTAGCATGCAAAAGGGACATGATAGATAGCAAAAAGAGGGTAGAGAAGAGGAGAAAAGAGAGCATTACCATCCTTACTTACATACATCAACAATCAAACATGCAAGCAAGCTAAACAACAAGCTAACATACATCCAAAAGCTCAAGAGAGAGAGAGAGAGAGAGAGAGAGAGAGAGAGAGAGAGAAGTAAAACTCAAGTGAGATAAATGGGATTGTCTCTTTTCATATTCCATAAAATGACTTATATACAAGAGCTCATAGTTACAATCTCATAGTTACAATGTCCGGCCACCCATTTACAATTGGAGGCCCAAAACTAGTCTCCCTAGTTTCTCTAGCTCTATGCACAACTATTCCTCATGACCGGCATTACACAAGCCGTAAGCTCGGTCATCCCATGTATCTTATACAATGAGCACATTACGGGGTTACAAAAAGATAAATTACAAAGAGTGTAGCCACGTAAAAGGTAATGTTAACCGGAGTGATTAACACTCTTCAAGATTGCAACTCCTCCTCTCTAGAGCCTTCACACAGTCATCTTTGACCTTTAGCTCTACTATAGCATGTTTTTTATATTCTACTCCAAGGCTCTTTGTATTTTTTCTACTTTGGCCTACATTTTGCTAGCCTTGTAGCGTTCTTCTCCCAACTCTATACTTCATTTATTTATTATTTGAGTTTTATGTTGTACCAACTTGTGAGACTTAGATAGATTCTCCTCCAGTAGGGCTATCTTTTATATGTGTTCAGATGACACTTTGTCTTTGGCTACTAGCTCTACCTTTAATTGTTTCACCTCATCTGCAAGCACTATTCTCTCGATGTGAAGGACCTTGGCCTCTTGTGCACTAACTTGTTAAACTTAGATAGATGCTCCTCTAGTAGGGCTATCTTTTTCATGTGGTTCAATGACACTTTGTCTTTGGCTGCTAGCTCTGCCTTTAATTGTTGCACCTCATCCGCAAGCACTATCCTCTCAAGATGAGAAGGACCTTGGCCTCTTGTGTACGTCTCTACTCTTTGCACTTCGCGCATATTTCAATTGAGTTTCATACATCTTCACTTTTCCTGCATGAGACTGAAAAAGTTGTAGGGTACCATACACTATAGCTTTGGCACACTACTCCTCTAGCCTTGGGCTTGGCATGGTTGCATAGTCAATAATGTCTCCTACATCCACAACAAATGTGCTGTCTACTTGGCATTTTGAAAAACTTGGTAAACTACTTGACTAACTATGTTGAAGTGAATACTGCTGCTAAGGGGTGACTTGACGTTGTGGTGGTGGTTATGTTATGGGTTTAGGGGTGGCTATGGGGTTAGATGCTGGTGTGCTTTGTTTTTCATCCTTTTCCTTGCCTTTGTCTTGCTTTTTCTTAACCTCTACTTTGGCCTCTCTACCCTTTTCTACCTTTTCCTTTATTCTTTTTAGCTTCTTTTTCTGCTTCTATGTCTATCTCAAGCTTTGACCTAGACTCAATGGTGATGTTCCCTTGCTCATCTCAGTAGTGAACTTTTTCTTCTTGGGAGGTGGCTTCTAACTACTGCTTCCCTCGGTTCCTCTTTTTCCTTTCTTAACTTTTGGTTAGACACCTACTCTTGCTTGCTATTAGCGGGGGTGGGAGCTTATCCAAGGAGTTAGTAGCTTAATAGATTACTCTTGTAAGTAAAGGGGCTATGTGGAGGTAGGGGTATTTTTGGTTCTTCAATACACACACCCTCTTAATTTCTACATAAATCAGCTCTGCCCAGTTTTCTTTAGCCTACTTAGGGTTTGGTCATAAATGGGCTCTATTAAAACATGTGAGCACCCCTACATTGCCTAAGTTGTGTGATATGGCTTGTATAATGAAAGATAATTATAATACAACATAGCATGGCATCACGAGTTGTGGTAGTATCACATCCTCCTAATGGGGTTTGTGCTTGTTTGTTTTAAAGTAGGCTACCTTTTTGTGGTTTATTAATTCTTTTTTAATCCCATTCTTTGGTTACAAGGGGTAGGTTGAAAGTCTACTGAATTAGTTCTTGGGGGTGAGTTTGATAACTCTTCTTTCACTAGTGGTGGTCCAATAGCTATATGACAAATGATCTAGTGCAGTTATTGTAAGAGTGCATGGCCTAGTAACACCAGACTAGGTCCATGCCCCATGGAGGTTATTCAAAAAAGGGAGTAGCCCTATCTTCTACAACAATTATCTAGTGGGCTCATCATTCAAAGAAAACTTTCTACACAGTGGGGTGGATACTACCCCACTGATAGCGTGTGATAGCGTGTGAAGGTTAGCAGCGGGTCCTAGAACTAAAACTTGAGGACCATGCCACCCATGGCTTTAAGGCTAGCTACTATCTCCATATAGCTTTCCCTAGCTTCAAAGAGCTCTAGGGCTTTGGAAGGGGCCCTTACTGTTAACTTTTTTCCCTTCCCCTTTGTGGGAGTACCAATGTTAAAGCCTTTCAAGGCAAAAAGTTGAGTATAATTTACCTAGCTCGGCTAAGATTTTACTGGTAATTCAAGTGCAAGTGATGGGCATCCACTATCTGCAACCACACTTGGCATTCACATGCTTACTATCTATGCATTCCACCAAGCCCCTATCTTAGTGTGAGCATTCACTGGCATGCATTCCACCAAGCCCCTATCTTAGTGTGAGCATTCACTGGCATGCATCAACCTACTAGCATCAAGTGATCTATTATGTAATCAGTTCTTTACATGCATTTTAAGCATCTAGTTTTGAGGTTTCACCACTTATGGTGCAAGCACCAATGGAGGCAGTCGATTCAATGAGCGAGCAAACTCGAGTGAGCTTGGTTTTATAAGCAAGAGAGAGGCTATGATTTTGAATCTTATGATACCCTCATAGAGATGATTAAAGGTCAAGGAGATCAATTTATAAACGTGCCAAATCATATTACATTCTACACATTGAAACCCAAGTCCTTTTGGTAATAAAGGTTCTTAGCAGACTTTTTATTCCTTATCATTTTGTCATAAATCTCATTTTCTTGATAGTTTGTGTTTTCGCTTTAGCATAGCAAGGTATAATGCCCACTAAGAAAGTACCCCAATCATGTTTATAGACTTTTGGGTGGGTGCACATGGTGTACTATGTGACCTTGTACTGGCTCTAAGGTGTACTAGTCACCTTATACTGGCTCTAAGAATCCATCATTTACTGCAATCCAAACTTCTTATTGGTGAATCATCTCTACAAACATAATTTAACACTGAGTTACTCCTTGTACTTGGGTGCTTTCACTACTTGGGTTCTTCCACTATTCAGTCACGCTCCTTGGTATACTTTGTTTGATGGGAAGGACTATGCTAGCATGCTAGCCCGAAGGAGTCTTTAAAAGTTTTAGAATCTATCATTTTTTATGTGTGTTTTTTAAAATTAGACATACCTTTGAAAATGCAAAACATTGGAAAAAAGTCAGAAACCCTAGTACACGTACCTAAAATGCACCGATACGAAAACATACCTAACAACTATGGGCACTACAACTCTACAATGGATATTTCAAGCCATGGAAAATTGGACAAAAAAAGTAGGTTGTCTATGTTGCTTTCTCATGTCGAGTCAGGACCTCATCATTATGAATTTAGTAGGCATGTAGTGCTAGGGGCATGTAGTAGGCATGTAGTGCTTTCTCATGTCGAGTCAGGACCTCATCATTATGAATTTAGTAGGCATGTAGTGCTAGGGGCATGTAGTAGGCATGTAGTGCTAGGGGCATGTAGTAGGCATGTAGTGCTAGGGGTTAAGAGATAAGCCGTTTGGCTGCCTGCTCTACTGGGAATTTATGAGCCTCCTTGTTATACTTTATTTGATGGAAAAACCATGCTAGACAAAATTGATGAGCCCAAGGCTTCTACCTATTTGCCAAACATTTTCCACATCAAAATAAAATATGCTCTTGACTGAAGTAAAAAGGTTTCTCAACATTTGCTATTCTAATGATACATCATCATCCCCTCTCCAAAAACCAAAAATATCAACTCTAGACATGTGATCAACTTTGACATGAGACGTTCCCTTGTAAATTGACACCATAAAATCAAATTCAAGAAGAAATAATAACCTAGTGCGTGGTTTGTTCATAAGATAAAGCAAAGCCTGATGGTCTCTACAAAAAATATAAACTTATTTGCTAAAGATAATGGAAAAACTTCTTTATTACATAAACCATCGCTAAGCCCTTGCTCTCTGTGATTGTATAATTCTTCTATGGCTCATTAAGTTGTCTTTTGGCATAACAAATAGGAAAGTCCATGTTCTTTTTGCTAGGTTGAGCTAATATGCATCCTATAGTGTAAGCTAATGCATCTATGTGTATGTGGAAGATGACATCCCGGGAACCTTGGCACTCTGAGAATCAGAGCTGTTTTGTCAAGGCCTCATTAGGTTTATGGAATGCCTCTTTGCACTCTTTAGAGCACACAAAACATATTAGGCATATAGTGGTCCAGCAATTTTTGTTTACATGAATATGAAGCATTTATTATACCCTGTGTGACCCATGAATCTTTGGGTATTTGCCAACCTCTTATAGAGCTTCTTCTACCCATATCACGTGTTTCTTAGAAGCAACTTTTGATGTTTGAGAGTTTTGAATCTCAAGGCTATACCTCTTATCATCTTGCTTGAGTTTTATTTTTACTACATTTTATTTTTGTATAGTTGAAGGAGGTCTTTGATATTCTTTTCTTTCTTTGGTCCTCTTATGATTTTGGAATCAAACTTCCTTGAGCTAGAGTTGTAAGTTTGTTTTTTATGCTATGGTGACATTTTGCTTCTTCACTTCTTTGTGTAATGTGAAGCTGTCTTTGTTCAAACTTTTTCCAACTCAAGCTTTGACTTTCTAACATTCTCTCTTCTCATTCTTGTGGGTGGCGGTATTTGTAATAGACCTTTGTATCACTTGGACTATTACCAAAGCATTCTCTCTTCTCGTTCTTATGGGTGGCGGTATTTGTAATAGATCTTTATATCACTTGGACTATTACCAAAGCATTGTAAGGCTTGATTGGTGCTATATTAATTTTGAACCTGCTATTGGCTAGAGTGAAAAATCTGGGGCTAGCCAAGGAGCATATGGCTTTCTCCACCCTTGGTGAACATATTTGATGCCTCTCCCACTTTTGCTTACAATTGCTTCCTTATACAAAGTTTGGGATTATTCTTCCAACTCTTTCTCTATTTTTAGCTATTTTTGCCAATTGTATGGCCGTTTGTGCTAACTGACTTTGTTCGGTTCAGTTTCTAGTTTGGTTTACTAGTTTGTTCTTTATAATATATCGATTTGCTTTAACAAGGATGGATTTCTTGGCCTAACGTATCTTTAGCTTCTTTGCTGACCCACTTCTTCACCTTCACTTCTTATTTGTTCTTTACGATAGATCCATCTGCTTTCAACAAGGATGGATTCCTTGGCCTAAGTTGAGAGAGAGAGAGAGAGAGAGAGAGAGAGAGAGAGAGAGAGAGAGAGAGAGAGAGAGAGAGAGAGAGAATTCTACATGCTTGTTGGCATAGTCCAGTGCTTGAAAGAAACCAACTTCCTTTAGTGTAAATTTTAAGGCTAGGTTCATGAATTGCAAAATTAATAAAAACATGAACCTTTCTTTTGAAAGGGTATAACTTTTTTAGTTTCTTTTTTTTTAAGGTTAGGGGAGAAATGTGACCTTAGGAAAAGGTTTCCCTAATCTATGTTCTTTTAATTAAGGATTAAGAAAATATCCTTAAAAGTATTTCATATATATATATATATATATATGTATGTATGTATGTATGTATGTATGTATGTGTGTGTGTGTGTGTGTGTATATAATTTTAAAATACTATATATAGTTTAATACCATGCATATGATGCTGGTAGACTATAGATACCTCACATTTGGCCGACTCCTTAATATGAGTCCCAAATTAGCATGGATGACTTAAGCACCCTTGCCTCTCCCTGTTCATTGGCTAGCCACTAAAGATTATAGAATCTAGATCACTAGTGATATTGGATTATGAATTTGTGGTTGGAACTTGTGTGTCATGACTTATGACCTTCAAACATACACACACACACACATATAATATATATATATATATATATACCACCTACTCATACTAATGTGATTTTTGGCAAAATGTGCAAAACCACTTTAGGGGTATGTATAGGTTACTTGACATACATATACCACCTCCAGTTTACCACCACAACCACCTCCACCTAAGCTAACATCGATCGATTAGGTTTTGATCAAGGAACCATTGGAAGGAAGTGTGTATCTAAGTTAATATGAGGAGCCTAGGATACGGTGTCTAGCTTGTATGTTCTACAGGGAGCCATGCTAATACTAGTGTTTCATACGACTTTCCAATGGAAAAGACGAGATGTTATCTTGACGATTGTGAAAAGGAGGGCCCCACTATAATGTTTCTATTGCCCATGAACCCTACAAGTAGCCAAATTTTCACTTAAAGTAGTTATGGTAGTTCAATTGTAAGCTCTTGTGTGCAAATAATCACATGTTCCAAGTATGGGTTCCAAGTGATCAAGGAACCATTGGAAGGAAGTGTGTATCTAAGTTAATATGAGGAGCCTAGGATACGGTGTCTAGCTTGTATGTTCTACAGGGAGCCATGCTAATACTAGTGTTTCATACGACTTTCCAATGGAAAAGACGAGATGTTATCTTGACGATTGTGAAAAGGAGGGCCCCACTATAATGTTTCTATTGCCCATGAACCCTACAAGTAGCCAAATTTTCACTTAAAGTAGTTATGGTAGTTCAATTGTAAGCTCTTGTGTGCAAATAATCACATGTTCCAAGTATGGGTTCCAAGTATGGAGTGGGTCATTTGGTCAAAGACTATCTATATAAATCATGTTCCAGCTATATATGTTCCAAATATAGAGTGCATCATGTGGTCAAAGACTATATGTTCCAAGTATGGAGTGGGTCATCTGGTCAAAGACTATCTGTACAAATCATGTTTCAGCTATACATGTTCCAAGTATGGAGTGGGAATTTTAGGAAAAATTAAGGGTCGACGAGGCGATAGATCTACTTCATGAAATTTGAGAGGGAAGGGGATTGAATGTTCTTGAGCCAAATTTTTATGAGCAAGGAAGAGCCTAGTTCTAACCATGACTTAGGGGATGATTAGGGCTCTTAGAGGTGGTGTTTGATGATGACTCCATGTTGTTTTTTAAAGTTGACAATGTACTATCCAAATATGATTTGGGACAACTAGCTGGACAACTAAGACCAATAATATGGGATATGCGGGCTGACAACATTAATGCAAATAGCATCAGGAGCTTACAAGCCATAGGACATTAATGGCTTGAGAAGCTCCTCTTGATTTCTTTAAATGATGTCAAGGATCCCATAGAGTAGTAGAATGCCCCATAAAGGAAATTCATAGTGGGTAATAAAATAAACCCACCACCTTTGGATAGATGGTGTATGATGTGTGGCATAGATCACTTAATCACAGTGACATATAAGCCTATAAATACAAATCCATCTACCATCACATTGCAACCACCACCAATAGTACAACTCCAAATCCATCTACCATCACACCGCAACCACCACCAGAGCAAGTTTTGGCATAGTCAGTCACTATCATATGCCAATATTTTTTCAAAAGAAGAATAGGAAGTATGGGCAAGGATTGTGACTAGGGTGCAGACCCAACAAAATTAGGATCAGGCTAGTCCTAAGTTTACCACTACCCAAGCACCAAAACTTCCAAGAGTGCTAAAAACAAGAGAAGAGACAAGGACCATAGCAAGGGAAAAACTACATTGCTCATCCTAGAGCCAAAAAAGTAATAAATCAACTAGGTACCTCAAAAAGTTGTAGTGGTGATGTGACAAGGGAAAAGGACCCAAAATACCATCTAGGCTGTGCTCAAATCAAGTATGTTCCAGATTCAATAAGTCAAATAACCTTGGATGAAGAGAAAAGATTAAATGGCCCTAATGGACCTTTCTTGATAGAGAGAACCCTAAAACTCCAAGATAAAGTTAAAAGAACTTTACAAGCTCATAGGAAGGAATGAATAACCCTGAGGTTAAGCCCAATTAATGATCTGAGCTACGTGGAAATAGAAATTATCCTCGAATTAACAATCCAAATCATTCTTAATGAAGAACGAGGCAATGAAATTGAAGATAGATCTATCATAATGAACTGTAAGGACAAGCATCTTGAAATGGCTAAGAAATTATCCTCGAATTAACAATCCAAATCATCCAAATCATTCTTAATGAAGAACGAGGCAATGAAATTGAAGATAGATATATCATAATGAACCGTAAGGACAAGCATCTTGAAATGGCTAAGAAAGTTGAAAGGGAAGTAGAAATTTAGAAGACTAGAAGAACCTCTTCCCAAGAAGTTACAAGATTACCTTAACCCAAGAGAGGAAATCTCGAGGCTAAAAGACACGTTGGAGTTGGTGTAGCGAATCCAACTAGAAATAGAAGGGCCAGGGGGACCATGTTCCCACATCATGTTTCCATAGAGCACCCCTATTACAATGCTAGTAAAGCCATTCATAGAAGAATTACATGAAGGGAGTGTCTTGAGTGAGGAACCAGAAAAGGAAACATAGATGGAGGCATAATCAGAATTGCCATAGAAATACTTGAGCCTCATGAAGAGCTTGAAAATGCAATGAAAACATTATAAGAGCTCCAAGAGCTTATAGAAAGAAGAATATGGGGTTGCTTCATGAACACATCATTAAATAAAGGTTTAACCAAGAGAGAAAATACGCCCTCAAAGAATCTCTAATAGGAGGAGAATGGCAGAACACATAGAGAGATAACACTTAGAATGGGTGTGGGTGCCACATAATGTGATGAGAATATATTTTAAGTCCTCTAGAAGAATATTTTTTTTTCTCCCTCTTGAGTAATTTGGGGACGCCTAGGTTACTCTTGCATCATGCCGGCTAGGTTAATATCGTGGGTGACACCACTATAAATATTAATACGTGCGGTATATGACGTATGTCTGAGGCCGTCTATGATTATTTCAGTTAGGTTTGTATTGGCAGGGTGATCCTTGGAAGTACTTACGCCTGGTAGTCATGAGTTGGTTATGATTTGTGCCTGTCTAATATTTGTGGGATTAATTTAATAATTAATTGGGCTTATATTTTCAGGTGATGAAGACTATGGGAATTGAAGAGTTTACTTTGGAAGAAATGTCTTGGTTCATCACATTTCATTTTTGGCAAGCATAGTAGCTTGTAACCTTAGCAAATGATTTTTCCATTTTGAACTTTAGGAAAGATACATTTATCATGTGGAATTTATTAAAGCCTATGGCTTTATCCTAGTCCCACTATTTAACACTCTATTTTTGTTAAAGAAGAGTGCCGCGCTCTCTAAAAAGCACATCTTGTATATTTTGGGGGCTATGGCCTAATTTTGGTGAAAAAGAAAGCTAATAAAGAAATACTCTTGTGTGGGGAGAGGCCACGCACAAGAGGGGAGAAGATTGCACCCAATATGGTCTATTGAGCTAAGTATTTTAATTTTGTTAAGTGTTTGAATTTCAATTGATTTGATTTAGTTGAAGCTTGCAAAGCATTGGTTTTTATGGTTGAATCAATTCTTGTGAATTCTCTACTCTTCCACAATCTATCCTAGAATAAGATTCCGGTTGCAGTGGTATGAGAGCTTGGGCTAGGAGATTTGTGGAGAAGGTAGGAAAGGGCTTCAAAACTCAAAAATCAAGAAAGTGCAGGAAATTATCCACTGGACAGAAGGGTGTTTTGTAGGTCTTTACCCAAAGGACAAAGATTCAAAACTAGATCTACTCTCAAACCCACTCACCACCCTGCAAAACCATCCCTCTCTATCAAAAAATGGTTTTTCCAAATACTGAGTGAAATCAAAATTTGACCGCATGGATGAAATCCCCATAGCCAAAAACCTCACAATATTCTCTCAGAAATCAGAAAGCTTCAAGCACTAGCAAATCTATAATGGACGGAGCACAATTATCAGTGTAAAAGCCATCAAAAAATTCACCAAAAGAAATCCAAGAAGAAGCGCACGGCGGCAACCTGCCGGTGCAAAACGGCATGTGGGAGAGATTTAAAAAAAAAACAACCACAAGCCTAATCCTTTCCATAAGCCTAATCAAGCTTAATCACTTCTTAATCCAAGTCTTACTTTTCCCAATCCCCATACAAGTCACATCACCTTTTTGGAGCCTTTACTTCTCCTATTTTCAAATTTGAAGAGAAATACAAAAGGTTTCCAAATATGAAATTTCTAGGTGCAGAAAAGTGATTTATAGGTTTTTAAAGGCTTAAAAATTGCCTAGAAAAGGCCAGAAAATTCCAAAATCATTTTTGAAAATTTCTAAAAAATTTCAAAAAATATTACAGAGATTGGGCAAGGTTTACAGGACTGTTTCAGCAGGTTTCAAAGTGTAAAAAAATTATTTCATCAACAATTCGATAGCCCAAGTCTCGTGAATCACGCGGAATCGTTCGGGATTTGTTTGTAGCGACGAGAATTCAATTCAGCCATTGAATAGCGTCTTTGTTCAGCTTCAACCAAGATCAAATTGCGGGAGAAAAACAAGATAAGTACTTACATTTGCTTTATTTATTTACATCAAATAAAGTAAAATTTTATTTATCTACATCATTTACACAAGCACTATGGCAGATTTTCCTATCTCGCCATCAATTCAAGAGCAACTCCTTTCTTTACAACATCAAATTGTAGAAGAAAGAGAGAAGCATATTGAATTGGAAAGACAGCTCACGAGTCATAGACGCAAGCGTGACTCTTCGCTATCTTTTGATGACGAAGATGACACTATTCAAAGGGCTGTAAATGCTACATTGCAAGCACAAAGGTCACAAAAAGAATCCAAGATTAGTCGGAAAGCTTTCACATTTCAAAATTATGACGGAAAGAAGGATGCTAGGGTCATTCTAGCTTGGCTTAGTCAACTAGATGACTATTTTTTAGGAGAAAAATTTTCAGAGAGTGATAAGATTAAATGTGCAGTCAATCATTTGGTAGATAGCGCAGCTTTATGGTGGAGTGTAGTAAAGCAAGGTCGTGACAAGCCAGATTCTTGGAAAAGATTTCAACGGCTGGTTAAAAAGCACTTTTTACCCTCACAATTCAAGTCCAAAGTTAGGCACCAATGGGACACTTTGCATCAACTGGAAAAGGAAACTATGTCACAGTATGTAGAAAAGTTCTGGAATACTTTATTACAGGTGCAGGTTGTGGATAGAGTCAGCGAGAAAGACCAAAAAAGGAAATTCATATCGGGCCTTAGATCTACCATTAGGGCCGATGTGAATATGTTTCGACCTCATTCACTATCTTCTGCAATATCTTTGGCAACTAATTTCGAACGCAAAAATGGTTTTCCTAAAGAGATTAAAGCACATGAGGGAACTTCTGCTAAACCATTTACTAAATCTTTTTATGCTTCAAAGAAGATGTATAAACCAGGTTATGACAAAGGCAAGGACGAGGCTAAAGGCAACATGAGTACCAATAAGAAAGTCAATGGTGGAAAACCGAAGACATCTACTATCAATGAGGGAACTTCTGCTAAACCATTTACTAAATCTTTTATGCTTCAAAGAAGATATATAAACCAGGTTATGACAAAGGCAAGGACGAGGCTAAAGGCAACATGAGTACCAATAAGAAAGTCAATGGTGGAAAACCGAAGACATCTACTATCAAATGTTTCAAGTGCCACAAAGAAGGTCATATAGCCCCGAATTGTCCAGAGCGTACCAAGAATTCAACACCAACAGCAGCAGCAGCTCGAGTCAATATGATTAAAGAAGACGACAATGAAGAAGAATCATTCAAGCAAGAGGGTAATTCCGATCCAGACTACTCAGAACAAGAAGGTAAACCTCATGTTCATTCTTTGCTTAAAATAAAAGGAACAATAAATGGACATGAAGTTCTTATTTTGCATGATGATGGTAGTACACATGATTTTATTTCTGAAAAGGCACTTAGAGCATTAAATCTTCATTCTTCACCTACGCACTATAAAGTCAAAGCAGCATTTACTGGAACAAAGTATAATTGCATGCAAGAGGTGAAAGGTTTGGATTTATGCATCAAGCCTTTAACAGAAAAGAGGGATTTCTTAGTTGCACCTTTACAAGGGGTAGATATAATTTTGGGTATGTCTTGGAGACACAAATACAACCCTATTATAGACTATGACACTCATAGCATTTCTCTAAGGAAGGACAATGAAAATATTATCCTCCAGTGTCTACTCAAAGGAGAAATGAGTCCTTTGTTGAGTCACACTCAAGCAAAGAGAGCTCTAAGAAAAAGAGACAAGACTTATATGGTATGGGTTAACCAGCTTGATGCTGAGTCTGACACATCCAAAAGTCCAAAGTTTGATCTTTTTATCTCTAAATTTAGTGACTGTTTCATGGAAGATCTACCTCCAGGATTACCTAAGTCTAGGCCTGAGGATCATAGTATTGACATATTGCCTGGAAATTCTCCGCCTTGTAAAGCTCCCTATAGAGTCAACAATTTAGAGCAAAAAGAAATCCAAAACCAAATCGAAGACTTGCTAGAGAGAGGCCTTATTCGACCTAGTAGTTCACCTTTTGGAGCTCCAGTACTTCTTGTTAAGAAGAAGAACGGAACTTACCGAATGTGTGTAGATTACCATGCATTGAATAAAATTACTGTCAAGAACAGATATCCTATTCCTAGGGTAGATGATCTTCTTGATAAGCTTAGAGGATCAAAGGTCTTTAGCAAGATTGACCTAAAGTTTGGGTATCATCAAGTTCGCATGATTGAATCTGATATTTTCAAGACAGCTTTTAGAACCCAAACTGGTCACTCTATGAGTTTTTGGTTATGCCATTTGGTTTGACCAATGCTCCAGCTACTTTCAGCCGTATGATGAATCGCATATTCCTTAAGTTTTAAAGTTTTGTTATAGTGTTCTTTGATGACATTCTTGTTTTCAGCAAGGATTGACAAGAGCATGAACAACACTTGGAACAAGTGTTCAACCTTTTGAGAGAGAATGAATTGTATGTCAACCCTGAAAAGAGTTCTTTCTTTCAAAAAGAGATTGAATACTTAGGTCATATAGTGTCGGCTGAAGGGATTCGTGTAGATCCTAAGAAAATTGAGTGTATAGCTTCTTGGCCTATGCCTAGAAACATACATGATCTTAGATCTTTTCTTGGCTTATGTAGTTATTATAGGAAGTTCATCAAGAATTTTGCTTGTATTGCTCATCCTTTGACTGAACTCCTTAAGAAAGCTACAAATTTCAATTGGACTGAAAAGCAAGATAAATCTTTTGCAACACTCAAGAATGCTTTAACACAAGCACCAGTTCTAACACTACCTGATTTTCAAAGACCATTCTTTATAGTAGTGATGGATGCTAGTGGCAAAGGATTTGGAGCTGTTCTTATGCAAGACAACCATCCTATTGCTTATCAAAGTAGAAAGCTTAAGCCTGCAGAGCAAAATTATAGCACATATAACAAGGAATTAGCAGCAGTAGTGCATGCTTTGAAAATCTGGAAGCAATACCTAATGGGTTCTGAATTTCTTATCAAGACAGATCAACAAAGCATTAGGCATTTGCTTACGTAACCTCTTATTTCAGATAGGCACATCAAATGGGCATCTTTCATTCAAAGATTCCAACCTATGATTCAATACCAACCTGGAAAAGAAAATGTTGTTGCCGATACTTTGAGTCGAAGACCAAATATCAACAACATTTCCATTATTAAAAGTGAACCATTTGTACTTATGAAAGAAACTTATGAAGTTGATCCAGAATTTTCTGAAATCTAGATCAAATTGCGTGAAAACAATTGGACACCTCAAGGAAGTTATTCTCATAATGATGGCTATCTTTTCTTTGAGAAAAGATTGTGTGTTACTCAACCTTATAGACAACTTGTCTTGGAAGAGATGCACCAACCACCATTTGTGGGACATAGAGGAGTTTCCGCAACACTTCAAGTAGTTTCTCGAGAATTCTTTTGGTCTTATTTGAAGAATGATGTAGCTAAATTTGTAGCTGAATGTAACATTTTCCAAACAATTAAAAGCTGCAAAGGCAAAGCTTTAGGATTGCTTATGCCTCTACCCATTCCAGATAGACCATGGGAACAAGTGTCTATGGACTTCATTACTGGCTTCCCTAGTACTTCTAGTCATCATGACATGATTTGGACAATAGTGGACAGGTTTAGTAAGCAAGCCTATTTCATTCCATGTAAAAAGACACTAACTCACAGAGCCTTCTCTTTCAATGGTCACTAGTTTGATAAAAATTTGGATTATGTCTAGCTCGCATTGCCATTAATGGCATAAATCTATATGGGGGTCAATTGCTTCAACGCTAGTGACCTTCACTTCCACCACTCCTACTAAAAAGATACGACTCTTTGTTCTTGTCACCTTTTCATCCCCAAGATGCCACCTCTTGATTGGAAATGCTACCTTTAAATTCAAGTGTATGTAGCACTACTACCTCACTCATCATCATCATAAGCATGTAGATAAAAATGATCTCTTTCCCATCAATGTGGCATATCTCATGGTATCTTCTTAGGGAGAATATCCATGGTTTCTAGGATATGCACCCAATTCTTAGAGTCTTTTAGCTTTAGGAGGGGTGAAAACTCTGAGCTCTCACACTCTTCATCCATTGTTTTGTGACATGTGAGGCACACGTGTCATGGGATCTTATAGTTGTAACAAAGTCTTTAGCAAAGGGACCTCCAATCTTAGAAGAAGAGAAACAAATTGACACCATGGAGCAAGATTTTTAGCAAGAAGAGCCAATCCCCCCAAAACAATGATAATTTAATGAGGACCAAGAAAATCTAGTGGTGGCTCCATAACCCACATCTTAGTAGAACCTAGAAGGTAAGGCTCTCATAGGGATCTACTATCCAAGTCTCCACCCCTAGTAACTCCACCACCACCCCTAGCACAACAAGAGCATAAGTAAGAGTTAAAGCATGAACATGGAAACCCTTAATTATACTCACCCCCATATGAAGAATATTACCACCATAAAGAGTGAGAGTAATCATGCTAGTAGGAGGAGCTGTAACATTCTATTTATGCAAGGAACTAGAGAAGATAATTCTAACTTAGTCTAATTAGAAGCTATAGCTCATGAAGAATAAGAACATCCAGCCATTTAAAAGTACAACTAAACCATAAAAAATACAACCTATTTTTGAAAATGCTAAAATATCTCAAAAAACACTATTTTTTAAACCAAAAAGAGCACGAGCTCCTAAAAAGCTCTAAAAAACTGTTTAAAAGTGCAAGTTTTACACTTCAATACTTTGAAAGATGGTAGAGTTGCTCATAAAATCACACATTTTTTGAGAAAAAAATACTCAATTTGTAATAAAATAATAATGTCCACAAAATTGGTTACAATGAGAGGTATTATGCCTCTCGTGTAAAATCTTTGACTTTCTCTAGAAGAATTTTTTTGGTTTGTTCTCGTAGATGACCTGACTTTTTCAAGGTAAAACCATAAACAAGAACTTCCACATCCTCCATGCTTAGGCTATCCACGCGACGTTGACTACGATTTGCTTTCTTTCCCTTTTTATTTACTCGAATCATCTCTGGATAATATTTTCCTGATAATGCATCATCTCCATTGACCTTGTACCAGTGGACCTCAATTGAGCGTACTTTTCCATTTTCCTCAAGGAATTTAAGTACCTTTGCCAACCAAAAAGGACATCCACTTTCATCATCTGTTGTTAACATTGCAATCATTGCACCTACAGTGAGCTCCTCAATATTTCCTTCCCACATTTCCTTCTCTTGCAGCCATCGTTGACTAGTCCTTCTAGCACCAACATATGCTTCGCGAGTCTCCCCATGCACCAATGTTTGCAATTCTTCAGGCAATTCTGTTTGTTGATTTGGCATTTGAATATTATCATCATGGTCTTCAAGTTCTTATACCCTCCAAAGAAAGGGCTCTAGATTCATTAATGATCTTGAATTGCTTTGAACTTCCTCAATCAAGATTTCTTGCTCATGAAAAAATGTATTCCACCATCCAAGTGAGCAAGCTGGAAAATACACATGTGCTGATTGTATGGTATCTTTAAGTGTGTTGAGGAGCTTTCTCTCTTACATTCTATTAACCCATGACGGACACATACTATGTTTTACATCATTAATTTAAATATTCTGAGTCATGGGCCGGGCTTGTCGGTACCATATGTTAAGGATGAAGGGATTGGGTGATCGCTGATGGGAGGCGCACCTTGGATATCAGTAGGATAAGGGTTAGGGTCGGCCGACCATGTATGGGCGCCCAAGTGTGAACGGCCAAGTCACCTATATGAGTCAAATGTAACCCTAAAATCCTCATTCTCATGTGTTGTGAATACAAGAGTGCTCTTGCCTTATCTCTTTGGTTTCCTTCTCCTGCGTGTGTGTGAGAGAGAGAGAGAGAGAGTGAGAGAGCGATCGAGCGCACTGTGTAGCGGCACGGCGGCGGAGAGGCGGTAGAGTGGCGACGGCGGCTCCTTCTTCACGGCTGCGACGCGGGAATCCTTCAAGGCAGCGGTTGAGCGATGAGTGACACACCCTTTGGCATTCTGTTTGAGCTTCCTTCCCTGGTTGTATGCTTGCAGCCATTCGTGGCTCGCATACGGTGTCCGGCAAGTCCCCAGCTACGACCTGTGCGGCAAAAGCGCACATTTTTGGCGCCGCTGCCGGGGAGTTGCCCTGCACCAAGCTCCAGTTTGCAGCTCGGTTGCTGCGTGAAGTTTAATCTACACTGTAGGAAAGCGACTGTGTGTTTGCTGTTGAGGTGTTTCAGTGGTTGCAATCTCTGTTTCTGCAATTTGTCTTCTGCATTTCTGTTTCTTTTGTTAATTTTCCGCCCCGCGTGTGGGCGCACGATCGGTTATCTGGTTTTCTACGTGTGAGGGGGTTTCTGAATCCCCAGATCTGGCTGTGTGTGAACTGCGCCGCGGCCAAGACTGAATCCTAAAGAAACCCTAGAAAACTTATCTCCAAAAAAAAAACAGAAAATAAAGATTTTAAAAAAATTCAAAAAATAAAAAACAAAAAAATTAAATTTTATTTTTAAAGAAAGAACCAAACGTGTGGAGAGGAAGAGAGGAAAGATTTTCTAATTGGAGAAAAAAAATTTGAAAAGAAAGAACCCCAATCGACCCACGACCCACGACCCACGGCCCCGGCCCCGGTCTCGGTCTTTTGATATATATATATAGGAGAGTGAGCCTCCATAGCTTTCTCTCAAGTGAGAGCTTATGGGAAGTCGTGCCCTATATGTAGCCCACTCCCCAAGGAGTAAAGTGAGCATGTGGGATAAAGCCCTCGCCCTTTCCTCCACAAGCAAATAGGCTTTTGCCCCTTTCCCCCAAGGAAAACGGACTGTTTTGAGGACTACAAGAGCTCTAGATAGGCGAACACGGTGCTGTAAAGCACACTAGGATCCTTTGAACGATACGCTCGTTTCGAGCTATCACACGCCCTAGTCCAAGTTCGACCGTGAGTAAGGGGGTCAAAAACGAGTCAAAAACGGGTTAAAAACAATCTAAAAACAAGTAAAGACGAGGTGCAAAATACCCAAGAAACCACTTGTGTGGGCTTCAAGGGTAGTTACCAACACACGTAGGGTACCCACGTCACATGCATCTACGTTCTGGTCGGGTGCTAGAGCCTGAACCACTAGAAAGCGTTTCAGTCTACGCAGGCTCACACCATCCCTCCACGTTGGCATCTTGGCCTTCGGCTGGAACCCAAGGGAGTGCAACCCAAGATCCACGAATAGTGGATAGTGACTCATCCTCTGACTCGGAAGCCATGGAAGGGCACCCTACCAAGAACCCTGAGGAGACAAGCCAAAACATGCCAGTGTGGGCCCCACAACCCGGATCTAGCATGTTTAGTCGTCTAATAGAGACCTTTAGTAGAGCTACACGCTCTGAGCATGCGACAAGCGAAGTAAATGAAGAAGGAGGGGTAGTAGATTCACCATTCACATCTTATGTAGACCCTACCCTCCCAAAGAGTGTCCATGTGGATATTCTACCCACTTCGTTTAAAGAGGGCCCTACTGAGCTACCAACTTCCGATGCTCTTCCTAAAGTAGAGGTCCCTAGAATCCAATCCATAAGAAGTGACATTGCGTCCACTTCAAGAGAACCGTTTGGCACACCAAGTCTAGATGGGATATTTCTCAATGAAAATTGGGAATATGATCTACACACAGAGACTCTAACGGACCTATACACGGGTTACACCTACCATGTAGGTTGGTTAGAAGTCCTACGATCTACATCTAGCGCCACTAATCTAGAGGAGCAACAACACATGATATGTGAGGTGATTCATAGAATTATCCAAATTGAGAGGCAAAATAGGGGAGTGGACCTAGTTTCCACTGGCCCTATGAGGTTTTTGGATACGGGCAAGGCCAAACAACCAACCCTATCACAATTGGAGACTCCCTCGGTGAGTCCCATAGACCCTTCGTATGTTGTTTCGCCTGGAGTCTCAAGGCAGGTTGAGCCCACGAGCAGTAACTTTAGCTTTCCAACCTTGGCTCAACTTTCCATTAGGGAATCCGCAATGCCTACCCCAATGATGAGCATAGCTGAAAGTGCACCTGTTACCGCTGTAGTTAGTACGACACCACTACCTAGTGGAACAGTACCTACAACAGTGCGTGCCAGTGCCTATCGACCCTATGTACCTATCGCTACTCATGTTCAGGTAGCTCCTACGCCTCTTAGTATGCCAATGGCGTATGCTCCACGACCGCCTTATCATAACCATTATCCAAGGGGAGCTAGGCCTAGTCACATATCATATCCTACGTCATTTGCCAACCTACTCAGACCAACGCCAACTCCTATCAGCCAGGCTATCCCAGAAGTGCCTCCACCAGCTATGCCTGCTCACCTAGGTGATCTCGCAGCGTTTGCTCAGACGATCGGACGATCTATTGCGGAAAACATGCGGGGTATGCCTGAGAGAGAACCTAGAAGCAAGGCAGTACAAGTGGCTAAGCTCACTCAAAACTTCAGTGGTAATGAGGATGTTAGGAAGTACATTGAAGTCTTTGAGCACGTGTGTGATTCCTTGGAAGAACACAATGAGCTGCATAAGTGTAAAGCCTTAGGCTTAACCTTGAGTGGGAAGGCCGGAGATTGGTATCGAACCTTAAGGGTTGAAGAGCGCACTCACTACCCCACTCTCAAGAGATTGTTCTTGAAAGAATACATACGTGAGGGTGTGCTTTGGGGAGTAGCATCTCAACTCCAAAAAGCTGAACGCGAGGAAGGGGAGTCAGTGAGAGACTTTATAAGTCGATTGAAGCATCTAAATTCTCGCTGCACTCCTGATGAACGCTTCAATAACAACCAACTCCTCGATAGATTCATCCGAGGATTGCGCCACGAGGACATTTACAATGGCCTAGTCATTAGAGGTCTTACAACGTGGGAAGCAGTCACTGCCAATGCAATCCAGTTAGAAGACAACTTGATGATTGCAGGTAAAAAGGTGTCTTCGGAAACAAAATCCGTTAGTTCGCAAGTATCTGGGCACGAGCCAATGACGGTGAAACCTGTTGCCAAGGAGCCCAAGATATCTGAAATGTCTGTGACCGACCTTACTAAGGCTCTCCAAGAATACTTTAGGGGTAATCGAGCTCCTCAGAATAGCCATATGTACCCAAGAAGAGAGCAACAATGGTGTTCGGTGTGCTTAGGACCACATAGCACGAGTGAATGTCCCACATTTAGAGTCAAATTCAATGGGAATTGCAATGCATGTGGTAAGTATGGCCATCAATCTAAAGATTGCCTAACACTTAAGCGAATGTTGGCAAACCAGGCACCACTAGCTTGGTCAAACACACCTCAAGTACCCGCGCTAATGCCTGCACAACCTATCGAGCAACCGTCACAGCACATAGTTCCAAGGAATCCGAATGTAGTCCAGTCTGTGCCGTTACCACCGCCAGTGCTAGGACCACAACCTCCACATCCAAGGATTACCCCAATAAACCAGATGGGTTGTGAGTCACATAGTGCATGTGGGGATTATGAAGAGGAGATAGACCCTACTGCTCCATACGGGATTGATACGTTTGAAATGATTCCCCAGTACTACATGGAGGATCATTTCGGGCAAGTCAAGCCTGTATATCAAGCGGCTGCTCTCGCCACAAGAGGGCAAAACCTTAATACCTTAGCAAGGAGACCACCTCTTCAATGTTACGAGTGTGGTGGACCGCATCGTATAGCGGAGTGCCCTAATAGGCTACAGAAGATCGCTACTCAGATGCAACCAAATCAAGGGAGCACATCAGGAATGCCGGTACTTACATGTAATCGTTGTGGCATAGATCATTTGATCGCTCAATGTCCACATAATCCTAATGCACCCAAGATTACGCCATTGAATTTGGTTGAGGTCACCAACCAAGCACGAGGAACCACACCAGTTGTACCTGCGAATGTAGTTACACGGTCAATGCTTCAAAATCAAAACTACATTCTTGAAGAGAGGGATACTGCATCAATCGCTCAGGCAAAGAAAAAGAAAACACGGCGAAAGAGATCGCTTAATGCCACGAGCTCCAAGCCCAGTTCAAAGACTAACATAGGGACAGGAGACGACCCCGTGTATATGAATGATCCTGAAGACGATTCTGATTCAATAGAAACCATGGGGACCAAAGCCACTACCTTAAGGGAGGAACCCACTCGGGAGCTCAACGAAGGAGAATCAAGTGAGTACATAAATAAGGGGAAACAGAAGGAAACTTCCTCGGCCCCACAACCAAGTCAGTTTATGCCCTCTCGACCACCCAAACTGACTGAGACTCCCCAAGACAAGCCACGTGGGCCAAAAACCCTCAAGAAAAAGATTGGTACTTACCCAAACCCAGTTGAGGAGATTGAACAAGTGCAACACTTAAGGGGTTTGGTGGAAGAAACACAAAGAGAACTGGAGCCAAACCCGAGAAAAATCAAAATTCCAGACACAGTGTTTCCTACGCAAGTTCAGCCTCACCGGACCCATAAACCGTTAGCTATACCTAGTATCATTCGGGAAGAAAGCGAGGATAGGACATCCGGAAGTGGGCAAACACCCTTCTTGCTGGAAAGAATGTTTAGTGAGGGACTGCCTGACCCCATTGAAGAGGAAGTGATTCCATCTTCACCAGTCCCTAGTCAAGGGGCGATGTCTCGAAAAGTACCATTGAATGTGTCTAAGCTAATGGATTTCATGTCCTCTGAGATCAGAACCACGATCATATCCAAATTATACGGAGATCCTGAGCTATTCTTAGCTCTTCGGGCATTTCTCAATGGAGAACTAAAGGCGGGGTTACCACAATTTGCAAATATGGATAGACCCGACACGCTTCAAGATGAAGGGGAACATTGGGATCTACAACCCAACTTTGATGAAGATTCGGTCGTGGAAATACCTGTGAACAAGTTGGGACAGTACTTTGAAGGTGACGAATCTAATGCCACCCTCCCCATTACTACCAAGGGATTAACTCTAAAGGGAATCCTTGATGGTGGTGCGGGAGTGAGCATTGTGACTAAAAACTGTTGGGAATCTATGGGAAGGCCTCACCTCGAAGTCACAAACATAGTGGTTAAGATGGCAAACGGAACCATAGCTAAACCTATTGGAATGTTAAGGGACCTTAAGATCAAGGTCCTGGGATACAAGGTAAAACATACCTTCATTGTAATGGATTTCTCCAAGCATCCTATGTCATATCAAATGATCTTAGGACGTCCTTTCATGAGGGAAGCACAAATGGTACATGACTGGTCGAAAAACCATGTCTACCTACAATTCCAGGACTCTGTCATTCGAGTTGATCTTGAGAATGGTCGTGCACATCCTTTAGGAAGCAAGGTTATCATTGATAATCGATCGGATACCACTATTCACTCCGCCCCATTAAGGTATTGCTATACATGCAAAAAAGAGACTGATGATGGGAAAGATTCTCCTTATATGGATGTCCTACCGGGTATGACTGAGTCGGATAACGTGGATTGGGTACACCTAGCGGCAACCATAGACACATGGGGAAATAGAGGCACAAGTTGGGTAACACCTGAGGGGCAAGATATGCCACCGTTAGTGCCAATAAACATGATAGGTGTTATGCACTTGACTCCTGATGGCAAGAAAGTGGCGAACTCCACTGACACTGACAGTAGTGAAGACTCAGACCAATGCAACTCTGAGTATGAATCTCAAGAAGAAACTGACCCTGAGCCTCATGGAAAAAACGAATCAAATATTCACCCAAATGTGGAAGCAATGTGCTCAAGGCCTAGGACGGTGACCTCCTGCAGTTCATCCGAAAGTGAAGATCGACCAAGTGAGTCCGAATCTGATAAAAACAAAAATCAGAAACTTGGTAAGAAGAAAACGAGACATAAGCGTCAACGCTATCGAGCCAATGTACGCACTACAATAAACAAGGAAAGATCCACTGCAGAATGGCTTAGTTATGTAGGAGCCATTGATGCTCATCGGAAGATAGCGGATAATTGGGGACAATACCTCCAAAGTGTCATGTGGTGTATTCCGCAACCTCATGATGTCGCCGAATTAGAAATTGATGAGAAGCCAAAACTAAGTCGTACTGCAAGAAGGCGGCAAAACCAAGAGTTGGCTCAGCAACAAAAGGAAGCGGAATTGAAAGAAAAAAGCCTGGCACAACAAGAACCAATAGACTTACACCCCGCACCCGAGCATTTCAAATCATTCACCACAGGGGAACGTAAAGTAGTCTACACAAAAGCCCAACGAACGCCTACCAATGGGAGTAGCGGTGTCTACGATGGCCCTGCGGTAGTTAAGGAGATAGACTTAGCAGATCCGGGTGAGGAGTCTAAACCAGTTTTTATTGCTCAAGACCTCACCAAGGCGGAAGAAGCTGCACTTACGAAGCTTCTTAAAGAATTCAAGGACATATTTGCTTGGACATATCATGATATGAAGGGTGTTCCACCCTCGGTGGTGCAACACACGATTCCAATGATTAGCACTGCTAAACCAGTCCAGCAACGTCCCTACCCAATGAATCCTAAGTACGCAAAGATTGTACAAGAGGAAATTGAAAAGCTTGTAAAATGTGGATTCATATACCCAATTGAGCACTCAGAATGGGTTTCTCCGATAGTCATCGTGCCAAAGAAGAATGGGAAACTCAGAGTGTGCGTTGATCTCAAAAAGGTTAATGCAGCCACCAGAAGGGATCATTACCCCTTGCCATATTCTGAACATGTGCTTGAAAGAGTGGCAGGCAAGGAGGCATATAGCTTTTTAGATGGGTACTCGGGTTACAATCAGATCACAATTGCAGTCGAGGACCAAGCTAAAACAGCATTTATCACGGAGTTTGGAGTGTTTGCCTTTCGCGTCATGGCCTTTGGCTTGACCAATGCACCTGCAACATTCCAACGATTGATAAACACGGCCTTTAAGGAATATCTAAGGGACTTCTGTGAAGCTTTCTTAGATGATCTTTGTGTTCATTCCTCTTGGGATGAGCACTTGATGTGTTTACGAAAAATATTTGAAAGGTGTAGATTATATCGCATCTCCTTGAATCCTTTCAAATGCCAATTCTGGGTTAAACACGGAGTTATCTTAGGGCATATAGTGTCCAAAAATGGGATTTCCACTGACGAGAGTAAAATCAAGGTCATTCTGGAATTACCCCCACCCACCAACTACAAGGGAGTCCAACGCTTTATGGGCCACGTTGGTTATTATCGAAGATTTATTCTATTCTTCGCCGAGATAGCTCGACCATTGTATAAGCTTCTCATCGAGTTTATTTGGACCGAAGAATGTGATCGTGCCTATGAGCTATTAAAGAAGACCTTGGCAAGTGCTCCAATCTTGAGAATGCCTAACTGGGATTTACTCTTCCATGTGCATATTGATGCATCAAACTTTGCTATTGGGTGTGTGTTAACTCAACCTGGAGAACACAAGCTAGACTACCCCATTAGCTTTGCCAGTCGCCAGTTGAACGATGCTGAGATGAACTACACCACTACGGAGCGAGAAGGGTTGGCAATGATATATGCAGTAAGGAAATTTCGTTATTACCTCCTTGCCACCAAGTTTGTTTTCTATGTGGATCATCAAGCATTGTTGTATCTGGTAAACAAACCATGCTCCACAGGAAGAATCACACGATGGCTATTGATTCTTCTTGAGTTTGATTTCACTGTTGTTGTGAGACCTGGCAAAAAACATGTTATGGCTGATCATTTGTCTCGCATACCTAATGGTGAGGCTCCTACAGGGGTTGATGATGACTTACCGGACACTTCCCTGTTCATGGTGGAGACAATGCCTGAATGGAGTGAGAAGATTGTTAACTTTTTGGTTAATGGCTTTCCACCCAAGGAGCTTCGTAAAGATCTAGCTCGAAAGCTAATCAAAGAATGCGAACCCTATTGCCTGATAGCCGGGACTCTTTATAAAAGAGGAAAGGATGACGTTCTTAGGCGTTGTGCCCGAGAGGATGAGTATCTATACATTTTACAAGAGGCACATATGGGCGTAGCCGGTGGTCACTTCTCAGGAGACTTAACTGCGCGAAAGATCTTACAATCAGGGTATTGGTGGCCCACTATGTTCCAAGACGCATCACTCTTTGTGAAGGGTTGCGATGAATGCCAACGATACAAGAAACCCCAAAGGAAAGATCAGATGCCCCTACATCCAATCAAAGTAAACCAACCATTTGAAAAGTGGGGTTTAGACTTTGTAGGTCCAATTAGCCCAGCGGCCCGAAACACACAATCTCGCTATATTATTGTGGCCACTGACTATATGACCAAATGGGCTGAAGCGAAAGCGACATCTAAGGCAGATGCAAGGACAACAGCCAAGTTCCTCTTTGAAAATATAATCACACGCTTCGGTTGTCCTTTTGAACTTGTGAGCGACAATGGTACGCATTTTATAAATGAAGTGATTAAGGAGCTCACAACAAATTTCATGATATCCCATCATAAATCTACTCCTTATTATCCGCAAGCGAATGGCCAAGCCGAGAGTACAAACAAGGCATTAATCTCTGTTTTGACAAAGACAGTTGAAGCTCATCGCACGGATTGGGATCTAAAGCTCACGACAGCTTTATGGGCCTATCGTACTGCGTACAAAGTGGCTATTAATTGCACACCATTCAAAATGGTATATGGCCAAGAAGCAGTCATGCCGTGGGAATTTGTCATTCCAAGTCTTCGTGTTGCTACTCAAGAGGGTTGGGATGGTAATCCCTTAGTAGAGCGTCTGTATATCCTTGAGCGGCTAAATGAAGAAAGACAATTGGCTGTGTACAATGCCCTTGTGGAGAAGGATAGAAGGAAAAAATGGTTTGATCGCCACCTAAAGGACAAGGACATCAAGGTTGGGGATAAAGTCCTGATGTATGGCGTGCGAAACGAAAAGAAAAAGCTCAAATATGCTGGTAAGGGACCGTATAGAGTATGTGAAATTACCCCACAAGGTACCATCAGAGTGGAGACTCTGGACGGAGTTGAAACCATTGGATTCCTTAATGGGAGTAAGTTCAAAAGATACTATGACCCCCTGAGCCAGGAGGAGTTACACGCAATCCATCAAAAGAAGGCAGCTAAAGAACAGGCTGAGCTTAAAAAGATACAAGCAAGAGTCGAAGCCAAAGAACGTCAACAGCGTGCTAGGAGACAACGAGAAGCCAACTTGGGAATTACGCAAGTATTTTTCGAGGAAGCAGAGGAGGATGCATTGGAATCTGACCCACCTCTAAGATACCCAATTGAGTTACAGAGTCCTTACGGGGAGGTGCTGTATAATGCATTATTGGATACAGGAGCTCAACATAATTTGCTATCATATGGCGTGTGGTGTCAACTGGGAAAACCACCTTTAACCAAGAGTTCTATCCAAGTTCAAGGAATCAACAAGAAGAAAACCCCTGTCTCAGGAATTCTGCACACTCCGGTTGCTTATGACAAGGGAACCATAATTCAAAGTTTTTTGGTTATGCCTGCTGGTACCATGGAAGGGACTGTAATCTTAGGGCGCAAATGGATGATGGCCACCAAGTGCAATATCGATTGGGCAACCAGACAAGTCACAACGCAAGAACCAACACTAGGTCTGACCGCTCAAAATCCCGCACCTAAGTCATCCACTCAAATATTAGATAACGAAAAATCACAAAGTCCAGTGGCAAAACCATCTTCGATTGTTGGCCACCCCTCTAACGCTTCAACGCCAAGAGTGGAAACAGGCAAGGTGGTCCCTAAAGCTTCGCTTACTATGCCAAGGAGTGCATACAAGTGGGTCCCAAAGGCTTCATTAATAGCTACTTCCCCTGCTCAATCTCGTTCAGCCACCAAGAAGCCTCGTAAAAGGAAAGCAGCTACCCACCCGAGAAAGGGCAATGTAACATCGCGATGGATCCCTAAAAATTTATTAGTAGCCCAAGGGTACTACGAGGGGAATGACCAGATTTGGGTCCCTAAACATAAGCTGAATCCCTCTACATCACCTGTGAAACCTTGCAAACCAATTGTTGCCACCCCAACGACAATTCAAGATCGTGGTAAGGGAAAGGTAATAGAGTGCTCCGCACCACTTCTTCCAGAGTTAGTTTGGATTCCCAAACGATATCGATCATTACCACCTAGCTCAGGAAGGGGGGAGCCACATGAAGCTTCTAGCTCCTCATGCAAGGCACACACTCATATAGAAGTCTCTACATGCTCTACATCTACTCTTGTCAACACCCAACAAAAAATCGATGAGTCTACGTCTCCCCTTGTAATAGTATCATCGGAAACCATTTCCTCCATTCGTCAATGGGAGCGTACACTACCATCTCTACAATTGGATGTGGCCACAAGGGTCATAAAAAGCTATCTGCCCACATCACAACCTATGACCCGCTGGACAAATTGGTTCCAAGAGGCTGCAACATCATTGCAAATAACATGATCTACCCAAGGAAAGGGGGAGCATGTACTCACGCTCGACATTCTAATGCTTCCTCCTTAACCTTCTCCCCTGACCATGTAATTGCCAAATTCAAGGGGATGTATATATATAGCTTCATACATTTTATTTTATTTTATTAAAAAAAAAACAAAGAAATGAAAAACAAAAAATAGTAAAAAGAGCAAGAGCACAAAAACAAGCGAAATATCCGTATACAATCAAGAACTAGATTGACCTGTCATAAACCTACTGATGCTATATCTGTGTTGCAGATATGGCAGATGCCCGATCATCATACACTTCACCCACTCCTACCTTTGGTGAGAGGTATCATCTATACCTTTCTCAGATATTCCACATGTGCTATCCTGTAATTGAAACTGAATGGGATCATATAGATGTACTAGCCAGAGAAGAAAATGTTGAGGAATTAGAATGGCTAATTCGCCTATTGACCATGACTGACCCCTACTCCGTAGAGGACATATCCCCGATAGCCCAATGCTTTCCTTTTCCACAAGATGACTATCCTCGCATGGTTACATTCTTGATGAGTCTATGTGGATGGGAAAATGAAAAGGAAATATCTGACAATGATGAATGGACGGATGAAACTCATGGCACTACTGAGGTTGATTTTATTTATTTGGATGATGCGGATAGAGGCTTAGCCTTAGGGCTAGAGCCAGGACTCTACAACATCCTCTTACCGTATCCTCAGTAGTAGTGTGGTGACTGGTAGGTAGGTTAGTGTTTTCAAGTTTTTTCTAGTTTAGATTCCTTAAACGAGTCTTGAAATTTTCCACACTGATGTGCCTCTCGAGGTATAGTGCTTGTTAGTTGATTGTCCAGGTTAAAAACTTTGAGGTGGGTTCGCTTCCAAGTCCAGAGACTGCCGCAACGTTCATCAAAATATATCTACATCAAATTGCAAGCTGTCTCGTCAAATCAAGGAGATCTCCAATTACAGGTGTAATTCTTCCATACCCACTATCTTTCGTTTTTAGTGCTCAATCAATTGCATAAACTATAATGCATGACCACATGGAATTGTCAATGTACTACTTAGTTTTTGAAGTTACTTGCATGCTAGTGTAAATCATTAATGAGCTTAACTTTATTGGAAATATTCCTAGGCAGCATGACGTCTTTAGTTAACCTTGGAATACGATTGTCTTAGGTCTAGGGTAAAACCATCTTAATGTTTGACACCTGGCCATGTGTGTGTTGACCTCTAGGACATAGCTATTACCCCTTTGTCGAAAAGATGCAAGACAAAATATAGTTCAGGAGCGAGGATCAAAAGAAATAGATTTAAAAAAAAAAACAAGCCTACAATAAATGGCAATACAAGTCTATGATGTGCTTCAATGTTGGCCTATCGCCTTATTGACACTTGGTAGGCGAGGAGTATTCTACTCCAAACCGATGCCTTGGTTGGTAGGGGGTAGCCTTGCCTAAAGTGAGCTAATAGATTCCTGGATAATGCCTTGTGTTAAACATGGTACCAGGATCGATGTTAGTTTTGCCTTAGGAAGGTCGCCATTGTGTAAAAATTGTCACGTGCATTTTTTTTTTTAAAAAAAAAGGCAAAAGGCTCCTGTAACTCTAATGTTTCTTGTGTCCCTAGACTCGTGGTATTAACTTGTTCTTAGAGTAGACACAGTGTGGTCATCTGTTTATTTATTAAGCTTGGTTATTTACCTTGACTTACGTCAGTTATAAACCTTGATTAACCTTTGACACCTTGCTTACTCTGGATTTACTTTCAATCATTTTAAACTCCTGTTAATTTGCTACACTAGCTCATTCATGTGACCCTTAAACTAAGTTCTCATAACAACATCCATTGTGGTCTAACATGCTTGAATTTATACACTTTATATCTTTTGAATTCCAGCATACTTTCACTCTACTTCCCTGTTTTGCAGACGGTCAACAACAACAACCCTCTCGAGCTTACCATACCATAGCTTCCGAGGACGGAATCTACATCAGGAAGGGGGGCATGTTAACCCATGACGGACACATACTATGTTTTACATCATTAATTTAAATATTCTGAGTCATGGGCCGGGCTTGTCGGTACCATATGTTAAGGATGAAGGGATTGGGTGATCGCCGATGGGAGGCGCACCTTGGATATCAGTAGGATAAGGGTTAGGGTCGGCCGACCATGTATGGGCGCCCAAGTGTGAACGGCCAAGTCACCTATATGAGTCAAATGTAACCCTAAAATCCTCATTCTCATGTGTTGTGAATACAAGAGTGCTCTTGCCTTATCTCTTTGGTTTCCTTCTCCTGCGTGTGTGTGAGAGAGAGAGAGAGAGAGTGAGAGAGCGATCGAGCGCACTGTGTAGCGGCACGGCGGCGGAGAGGCGGTAGAGTGGCGACGGCGGCTCCTTCTTCACGGCTGCGACGCGGGAATCCTTCAAGGCAGCGGTTGAGCGGTGAGTGACACACCCTTTGGCATTCTGTTTGAGCTTCCTTCCCTGGTTGTATGCTTGCAGCCATTCGTGGCTCGCATACGGTGTCCGGCAAGTCCCCAGCTACGACCTGTGCGGCAAAAGCGCACACATTCCTATCTCATGTTCGTTGTATTCTAGAGTACATCTCTCTCTCCCTCTTTATCTCTAGTGTGTTGAGGAGCTTTCTCTCTTACATTCCTATCTCTTGTTTGCTTACACATCTAGGTCCGTTCTTGCATGGAGGTTAACACTCTCTCTCTCTCTCTCTCTCTTTCTCTCTATGTCTATTTGTTCTCTTTCACCTTTTGTCTTTCTCGTTTGTTTGCCCTACATACACGTTTGCTAATCTTAAATGTTGTTTCACTTAACAAATCATATTTTTTCATGAGAAATATGATTTTGTCTCTGTTTGTTTATCTTAGCAATGAGATAATGATTTTTTACTGTCTTGTTTTTAGGATTAAGATGGCCTCACCATTATGTGATGCTCGAACTTCTAAGAAGCAAAAGAAAAGTAATCAAGCAACTGCATCTATCCCTATGGGTGGCTCAGGACGTTCAGGAGTCTTGACACCTTCCCGATCTCAACCTGCTCCAATTAGTCCTCACTTTCAGGCACCTCAAGTGACTGTGACTCTTCCAAACCTTGATAGGCGTCCAAGTGAGCCAAGAAGACAACTTTTAGCAGCTCACCAGTTTCCAGAGTTACAAGATCAACCACCATCAAGCAGAATGGTTTTAGCTACTCATGGACTTCATCATCTCAAGGAAGCACACCTTTAACTCAACATCAGTAGAAAAAGTCTTTAAGTATCGAAGCTACAACTCTTTGGAGTAGTGCAAGAGGTAACGCACGAGAAGGATTTGCTTGGATAATTCACTTTGGCATGGTAGGTAAGCACAAGATAATCGCTGAGCCAAACACACCTTTCCTTTCTATTACGCTGAAAAAAAAGAAGACTACTCTGAAAATACAAAGTATTTAACTTATGGTTGCATTGTTGAAGTCAAAGAAAGTATATCTCGTGGGATCATTCATCATCTGGTAGACAACAACAAAGGAAAGTTTCTTGCAGTTAGTTTTCTTTGCAGATTTTTGGCTTGAAGAGATGAATCCTGTTTCTACCCAGTAAGAGTTTAAAGATGCAATGATTACTCGCAAACGGGTATGGATGTCTTTCTCTTGACCTTTTTTCATTAGTGTTAAAAAAATTTCTTATCTTTATGTATTATGGAATATGTAGAGAACTGTTATTCTTTTTCAAGTTTGTTTGTCATGTCTTTCCAGCTCATATATTGGAATACGTAGAGGTCTAGTCAACTCTAGTTTGTATGTATTCTAATATACATGAAGTTTGTCTAGTCTAGTTTGTATGTATTCTAGTGTACGCGTAGTTCATAAAACTTCTTGTCTTTGTGTATTCTAGAATACATTGAGAACTATTCTTTATTTTTCAGTCTATTTAATTCTTGTCTTTCTAGCTCATATCTTGAAACACTTAGAGGTCTAGTCAAGTCTAGTTTGCATGTATTCTAGTATACAAGAAGTTTATCTGCTCTAGCATATGCTAGAATGCATTCTAGTATACAAGAAGTTTGTCTTGTTTAGTTTGAATGAATTTTAGCAAGAAGGAAGTTTGGCTTACTTTTTATGTCTGGTTTAATGAGTTTACCATGTATTCTAGTATATAGAGAGATGGTTATGGTGTTCTTACTTTTGCATAAGTTATGCTTTTGTTCTTACTTTTAAGTTCACTCTATCAAGTCTTCAAATCCTCTTTTACTTAGAATGATTTTTTTTTAAATGTAGTCTTTTTCTGAAGCATTTCAAGAGCATCATGATAATTTGTACAATACCAACCACTCCACTGATGATTCTAATTTTATGAAGAGAATGAAGGTACAGATATAGATGACTCAGAGGAAGATGTTGAAGTTCTTGAAGAGACTTCTGGGTCAAAGTCTCAAGATGTGAGTGATACTTTGCTTTCTGGACCTGGAGCTCCAAAGTCTGATCCTTCAGAATCTTCTGGTCTTAATACCATAAGAAATAAAGCCAAAAGGTTTCATATGGTTGATGAGAGACCCTTAATTTTACTAGTGTCTAACATAGAACATCCTCCACTGGATCCTGTTTCAAATAAGAGACCACTAGAAGTTCGAACCATTGTCCCTGGACATGTGAGTAATCTTAAAGTAATGATGAAGGAGAAACCAACAACAAATGTTTTACCCCTTCTTGTTCTTGTGGATAAGTCTTCTTGTGTTAACAAAGAGAGTTTTGAGAGATCAAAAATCAATCAATACAAATACTTTGTCTTGGGAGGAACTCACTCTCTCATTGCTAAAAAAAGAGTTATGTGCTGAGTATCCTCATGTAGAGAGCTATAAGACAGTCCTAGCATGGGTCTATGCTGGGTTAAGTGATGATGATGCAAAGCTACTTGCCTTTGATCACAACATTGATTCCGAGATGTGACTATCCATGTCTTTCTTACAAAGATAAGATTTTTTTATAACGAGTGGATCAATCATATTCAGCAAGGTCATAAAGTTGATGAAGCTTTCAAAATCAAGCTTTGTGAACAAGTTGGCCTTGTCACAAAGAAGTCAAGCAAAGTTGGACGCTCTGAAAAAACAAATGTTCGAAGTCATGACAATTTCTTTCAGTTGGCCTTTCTTCGTGATGGAGAGATATGGGATCTACAAGAAGACATTTTCAAGCTTTGGGAGGAAGGTAAAATCAAAGGGCAAAAATTAAAGCTCCCACCTGGAAGTCAAAAGGGCAAAGGAACAGAGAATGAGGACACTTTGAAGCCAATTCCTCAAGAAATGCGTATCACAAATTAGAGCAATACAAGGAATACATGAGAAAAATATTATCATACCCATCTTGGCACGAGTGAAAGGAGGTTCTTTGACACTCGATGAAATGGCAAAGGAATTAGAACAGTACGTTGCTAATTCTTCTTTTTAAATCTACTTATTTTATTTCATTTTTAAGTTGTTTTTTCATTTTGTGTTTTTTTGAAATAGGCAAAAGACTTTCTTGTACATGCAAAGAATCATGATTGAAAAACTTAATTGCAAGGATTGGAACGAGGTTCAAATGTTTCATCCCATCACTAGAAGTCAGCCAAGCTCCTTAGAGCGTTTCATTTATCTTTTCAAAAATGCGGTAAGTAAACTACATATTTGAATAGATTTTTTTTAATTTGAGTGTTTTTGAAGGTTTTGTAAAAATTTAGATCAAATATTTCAAAAAATTGATTTTGATTTTTGTAATCCAGTCAATGTGTATTCTAGAATACATTTAATGTTTACTTATTTTCATTTTAACAAGTCTCGAGCACCTCGTGCTCCCATAAAGAGTATTCCTCAAGAGTTTGAGCAACATTTGAGTCGCGCAAGGGTAGAGCGGAAGAGATTACAAGATGCACAAACTTTGGAGACCATTCAAGAGGCAAATATTTTCATTTCTGATGATGTGTCTGTAGAACCATTTCAATATTTTGTTCATGAAGGCAAAGTAGAGAACATGGAATCGTTTGTGACTGCACAACATTTTACTTTAGCCATTGCTGATGCTCCGTATGGAGTTAAGGCACCACACTCAATACACGACGAAGTAAAGTACGGTGTAAGTGCATATAAAAGAGTCATCGACGCTTTCAAGAAGGTCACAACGGCTGAATCATGGGCACTGGTAATTTTTCATGCTCATGATCAAATCTCTGCTTCTGCAGAGAAAGCATTCGTTGACAATCAACGTTGACAATCAAATGGTCCATCAGCTATGCATATGGTATGTTAAATTTCAAGGATTCTTTTGCAAGTTATAAAAGCTTAAGTTAAAGCCTAACTTTTTCTTTTGTAGGACAAAGCCTAACATCAAAGGCTATAAGCTTGACAGACTTTCTTTTGCTGCCGAGTTTGCTACCATTGGTTTCTAGTCTCCTGCGGGTTTGAACAGTAAAGGAAATTTTAATTTTGCTTCGAAACCTAACCGAACAAATATTTTTGATAGACCAGGCGTGTGTCGAAAGCTTAGGGATCTTTTTGGTGATTCAAATGAGATCATGAATCCTTATCAAAAACCACAACTTTTGATGATGGATTTAATTGAGCTTCTATCTTTAAAAGGAAAGTGGATCATGGATCTTTTTGCGGCGGGGACAGGTAATCATGCAACCTTAACTTTTTACATATTTTATATTGCTCATTTAAGTGAGCTTTACCATGTTGATTCTTTTTTTCTTAGGAACAACCACTATTAGTGCTCTAAAAAAAGGAAGGAATGTTGTTGCTGTTGAGCTAGATCCAGTTCAAGTTCGTTTTATTCAACAACGAGTCACTGTGCAATGAAAGAATTACCGGACGATTTTCAAGAGGTTGGAATGAAAAACATGGTAGCAAACCCAAGAGTGGTGGATGCGTTTGGAGAACCTTAGCCTCCCTTTGGACCTGATGAGATGAACTGCAGTTTGCATATCTTGAGCCTTATGAAGATCCACATACTATGGATATTGATATTCCTCTTACGGAGTCAACACCACTCATTGTAGGACACGAGCAAACTGATGAAGAAGTTAGTCATGAGAAGAGGAGGAATTTCCTGTGCTAGAATAGATTTAGACACTTGTAGTTTCAAACAATTTTTGGTATTTAAATCCTCATTGGGGGTGTTCAAGGATTTCTAGGTTTTGAGAGTGTTTTGAACAACATTTGTTTGTATTCAAAACTAGCATCACAAATCTTTTTGAGGAGCTTGCGTTTTGAGATTGGTTCAAAAAATTGGTCAAATGTTGTCACTATTGAAGCATTTATAGGAATTGTCTCGTAATTAGACTTGTTTTTTTAATCAATGAAGATTACTTTAATTATGACATTGAAGTTGCGCCATAAAAGTAGTTATATTTTGCTTTCTAGTAACGATAGCAATAATTTTGTATTCAAAGTAAAGCTCTTTGTTGTGAGTCTCTAATGCAACTTTTGTGTCATGTTTTTTTGTTTGAAATATTCTAAGATTTTGTAGTTGATGGGCTTGTACTTAGACATCAAATAGTGAAAAATTCGGTAAATTTTTAATTTAGCGAATGAATCACTTGGAAGTATGTTTTAAGTTAAGCAAAAAAGTCTCTTTTTAAAGTTCTACTTTATTGGGCACGTCGACGATTCTTTTGGTGCTAGATTTGGATTGTTTTTTAAGGATTTTTTTTGGTCTCTCAAAACTACAACTCACGACCGATTGTATTTTCAAATGGCTGGGTGTTTAAGGATTCACACAATGTACTCATAAATGTTCGAGCCTTATCCTTGTCCATAACTTGATGCCAACTCATCCTCAACTTCATCTCAAGTACTCTTCCTAAGTAGTTGAAACTTCTCAACACCTTATAGTTTCATAAAAATGTTAGCCATATGCTCATCCTTGATAATATAAACCAAATCAATCTTACATGCTAAGACCTTCTCCTTAATATAATGATAGTGCACCTCTATGTGCATTGTCCTAACATGAAGTCCTAGCATGAAACACCAAATTTTATTAGTTAGTTACATGATGCTCATGTTGTCACAAATGAATGGCAATGGCATCATCTCCAATGGGTTGATCCAAATCACCAAGTAGCTTTCCAATCCAATCCAAGCAACCTCACACTATAATAGCATCTATGCATTTTGCCTCAATGCTAGATATAGAAAATGTAGGTTTCTTTTTAGAACTCGGAGGAGATAGCACTAAAATCTAGGTAAAGGGTGCTCCCTTTAATGGTGCTTAAATCTAGGAGGGATTAGGATGAGATTAGCTCTTAAGCACCTCCTAATCATTTTGTACTCCTGCCTATTTAAAGGCTTCTATCTAATGAAAGAAAACACGTTCTCCATTCTTCTTATTGTCATTATGATGCTTTAATGCTTAATAATGTATTAATTAACCCTCATCTCATCATTAGTCATGGTTTTATTATGTCTTTAACCATGGTTTAATCCACCATGAAAGCTAACATGGTATTAGAGCTTAGGTTACCCCTTCTTAATTTTGTGCTATTCCCAGCTTACTATCTCCTTAATGATAATTAGCACTCATCTCAAATTAAAACATTTTTAAAGCCTCTTCTCATGCTCTATAGAAGCCATCTCCCCATGGAGTGTTGATTTCTCCCTCAACACGCAACCAAGGCCGTGGTCTTCTTGGGGAATCTTCCAAGCTTAGAGGCACACATGTAGGTAGTAGCATCAATGGTGGCGACAAAATCACCATGCAACATATGGCATTCTTAGAAGTTCAAGAGCCTTTAATATTTAAGGAAATATTAAAGTCAAGATCTAGAATGTAAAGATTTCTAATTCCAAAATGCAAAGATTTCTAATTCCACCTATCCCCAAGGGTTTTCAAAGGCGACGAACATGATGATGGTGCCGGATTTATGAAATTTGGCCTAGATCAGCTATACACCCTTACAGAGACACATTTTGAGCTAAGAGAGTTCAATGTTTGATTATTATAACTAATGAGGTGGTTTAAGGGCTCTAATCTCATCTTCACTCAATGCTATTAGTCCCTGTTTTTGGATTGAGCTTCAAACAATGTATCAAGGGTATTTCATGTCCCTAGGGAAGTTTAATTTTCATCTATGTGATGAATATAAGTGTCACTAAGGTCCAAGGCAATGATTTCCAATGCCTTTTCATCCTACCAAAATGGCCTTATCCTTCCTCAAGGTGGGCATTCTCTCCATCCCATTTGTGACACTTGTATCAATCACATAGGTGGGAATTGTCTCCTTCCCATTTGTGACGCTTATATCCATCACCAAAATGGCCTCATTCTCCTTGGAGGTGGGCATTATTTCCTTCCCATAGTCCTCCCTTCCTCAACAGTGTAAACCTAATTTTGGTTTGCCATGTGTGGAAACCATCTCAAACTTACATTCTTAGACATGATTTGGGTAGGTCTTACCACTTAGAAAATGATTCCAAGGGCAATGTCTAAAACCTTGAGAATGATTTTTAGGAGACTCTTAAAAACCCCCTTCACCATATAAATGCATGTGAGTAGCCAAAATTTTTAAAAACCCTAGACCCTCGTAGAAAAAAATAATGTGGTTTTGTTTTTGTCTTTGGCTTCTTGAATTTTCTTTTAGGCTTAATATATTTTTCATTAAAAGATTCACATGAGGAAGGCATCTTGGACCTCATGTGATTAGCAAATTAGAAATTCAAACATGATTAGGAGGGTATAAGTGAATAGCTACTCATAAAGTTGTTTGAGCTTAAGATGAATTTAGATGAGTCTATTTTAACTCATTTGAATTATCCTTACATAGCTTAAGATGAAGTTGTTTGAGTTTAAGATGAATTTAGATGAGTCTCTTCTAACTCATCTGAATTACATGAAGAGTATCCTTACATAGCTTGATGGTATCAAGAAAACCATTCAAGAAGACTTCATTATATCAGTTCTTTAAAGAGTCACCCTCACAAAGAGTGTAGTAACATTGTTACTACTTTTGCCAACTTGCATCAGCACACCTAAACTCATGGATGTTGAAGCATCTTTATTAAGTGAGTTCAAAAAAATCAAACTCAAGGAAGGCTTTTCAAACGGTGCTTTCTTCAACAAAGGATGCTTCGAGAAGTTTGGTATAAAATCACCCTTCAAAGGTATATGTTACGTTTAATATGCTCGCAATTGAATGATATGGTTGGTTAGTCATTTTTGACCAAGTTATGGGTTAGCTGACAACCTACGTTTGTGCTATATATAGACTAGTTTGTTGAACATTGAGTTTATTGAGACCTTGGGCACCATATATACGTCTATGTTGACCCTAGGCACTATATATAGAGTAGTTTATTGATCATCGAGTTCATTGTATTCAAGCACTCTTATAAGTAAGAAATTCTCCCATAGTCTGTCTAGATCATTATCAAAGCTTCTTACTCGATAATTTAATAACTAAATTTGTGTTTCCCCAAAGAATCCCATGGAATATTAGAAGTCCCGTAGTAAGACTAATCACCACTAAAAGCTTACAAAGAACACTAAAAATTAACTCATTGTAATAGCAAATAGTATTGTCATCCATTTCTCTTAAAAAACATTAAGAATAAGATACATTACAATGTGAATTTTCATAGACAGAAATAAAAGCTTACAAAGAACTAACATTAAAAACTAACTCATTGTAATAGCAAATAGTATTGTCATCCATTTCTCTTAAAAATCATTGAGAATAAGATACATCCCAATGTGAATTTTCATGGAGTATATTCTAATACATATATTATATAACTATTACGATTAACAAGACTTCACAATGCCTTTTACATTTTTAAAAAATTACATGGAAAATTGTTGGAATCCATTGAATGTAACGCCTGATCAATTCTACATCTATCATTATGTTACTTCTTCTTAGATGATTCATTTGCATATGTGTTGAGCTCCATGTCAAATGGATAGTTACCATACATAGTTTTTGGGATCAAGGGACAACCTTCTATTGTACTTCAAAGCAAAAATAGGGCATCTCTAAATATCTCCCTCTCTAGGACATCCCAAAAGAAGATACAACTGACCAACTCTACCCAAGTAGAATACATGCTTGTGTAGGCTATTTGACCATTGGATAAAAGCAAATCAAGGCCACACTATGGGCCCCATTTGAGGACTTCGATGGTCTTAGATGGCCATGGGAGCTGCACAAATTTTCCATGGGACATGGTTTTATCATCTAATATGCTCTCAATTGAATGATATGGTTGGTTAATAATTTTTGACCAAGTTATGGGTTGGTTGACAACCTACATTTGTGTTGACCCTGAGCACTATATATAGACTAGTTTATTGTGACCTTGGGCACTATATATACGTCTATGTTGACCCTAGGCACTATATATAGAGTAGTTCATTGATTATTGAGTTCATTGTATTCAAGCACTCTTATAAGTAAGCAATTATCCCATAGTCTATCTAGATCATTATCAAAGCTTACAAACTCGATAATTCAATAACTAAATTTGGTTTCCCCCAAAGAATCCCATGGAATATTAGAAGTTCTGTAAGACTAATCACTAAAAGCTTACAAAGAACTAACATTAAAATGAACTCATTGTAATAGCAAATAGTATTGTCATCCACTTCTCTTAAGAACCATTGAGAATAAGATGCATCACAATGTGAATGTTGATAGAGTATATTCTAATACATATATTTTATAACTATTATGATGAACAAGACTTCACAATGCCTTTTGCAATTTTAAAAAATTACATGGGAAATTGTTGGAATCCATTCAATGCAACGCCTGATCAATTCTACATATATCATTATGTTACTTCTTCTTAGAAGACTAATTTGAATATGTGTAGAGGTCCACATCAAATGGATAGTTACCATACAGAGTTTTTGAGGTTAAGGGACAACCTCCTATTGTACTTTAAAGCAAAAATAGGGCATCTCTAAATATCTCCCTCTCTAGGACATCCCAAAAGAGTTACAACTGGCCAAAATGGGTCAGAGACATGCACTCTGTTTCTAGGATGCAAACATAGTTTTAATGTATATATTTTTGTATTGAAATAGCGCTTTCCAGGGCTTCTGGACACCAATTTTCAGGTCTTTGCAATAAAATAAATACATTCTCATAGTCCAAATTTGCCTAACTTTGAATTTAAAGTTTACATTTTATAAACAATTTGGTTGAGTCTTAATTTGCGTTCCTGTAATTTTGTGACACGAGACAATTGCTTTCTGTAATTTTCACGATTCAAAATTCGCATAGTTTTGAATCTAATTTTTAAAATTTATAATGTATGGAATTTTAGTTATCACGCTAATTACGCTAGCTAGTTGGCTGTAGAAAATCACTCAGCTTTCTAGCTTGGAAATTGGCAAGCTAATTTTTTGTTGGCTAGGAAGAACTAACGAGCTTGCCTAATGGCTCCTAATGGCTATAGTACAATGTTCTTTAAAAAATAAACTAGTCTGTTGGCCATGAAATCAACTTCAACTAGTTGCTTTGTTGGCCAATAAGAACCATCTAGTCGGTGTTTCAGCTGGTTACAAAACCAACTTATTACGTTGTTAAATATTGGAACCCAATGACAAGTGCTATGCATACATGGTGAGACATGTTGCACAAAGAGAACCAGCGGGAAAGGGGCAGCACCATGCGACATGCGGAGGAAATTAGCATGGTGACAACGAACTACACTATGCTTACATGGTGATGCATGCCAAGCAAAGGGATATGGTGAGAAAATGCAGTGGGGAAAGGGAAACACACAATTTGTAGAGAAAACAAGCACAATGTCGACTTCAAGCTCATTGGTGGCTGTAGAGGAACAACAACTTAACAAGTTTTATGCATAGGATTGCATAATGACATGCCTCATATGTAAAGGAAACCAACATAGCTTGTGTCGCACATATAGTGGGATAGTGTGTTGCAGTGATCATGTTAAAGCAATGAGAGATGAGCATTTATTATTAGAGCCTTTTTTAAGTCGTCGCATTGGAATAGATTTGAACTATGTAGACTAATTTTGTAGTCAAAATAAGTGTGGCAATTAAGGGAAATGACATTGTGGCCGTTAAGCTTGCTGCAATAAAAAATCCAAGTGGGTTACATGTCATCGTAAGCTCAACACCACCTGCCTACACCACTTTTGAAGTTATCCTTGTCCCCCCCTTACCCCTTAAAATAGTTCTGCAAATGGTTACACCCGATAGTGCTTTTACCCCTTGCAATTAGAGCATACAGTTGAGGATGTGCTACAAAAGTTGTCATAGAGCATGTAAAAGACATGGAGAGGGATATTCAACATGTTCCCTAAATTACAATGGGATTTTGGTATAATTGTTGGTAGTGCTAATGCTCTTCAAGCCACTCATCCCCCCAATCCTAACCATACCACAAATTCGATGATCAACACAATCTAATTGGTAAGGTCCTCCTCCTCCTCCTCCTCCTCCTCCACCACCACCATCACTTCAAGCTTAATTTGGGAAGATTTGCTTTTCACACAGTAAACACTCATTAGCTTTTTCACACAGTAGGCACTCATTAGCTTTTTCACATAGTAGGCACTCATTATCTTTTTCACACAGTAGGCATTCATTAGCTTTTCACTTTATATGAACTGTATACCTTAAACTAATTATGGCATCCCTCTATGCCTTGCCCTGCTTCATGTTTCCAATCTCCTCATTCGAGTGTGTAATGCAACACTTTTGGCTTGTTTAGTTACTATGTGCAAGATTTTCTTCTCCTCACTATTAAGCCTGATAGCATAGCTAGGGATTTTATCAAGGGTTCTCTATCCCTCTTGAAAGAAAGACAAGAAAAGTGTTACATAGCAATCATGTACCAGTGATGTGATAGAAACTAGTTTTTGGAATGGGAGTGGTACAAGCTCCAACAAAAAAAATAAAAGGGAGGGTCTCTTGGAATTTGAACATATTGCGTGTTAGAACGATTCGTGAAATGTGCCAATTTTGACATTTGATTGTATTTTTCTAGAAACTACTATGAAATTATGTAATTAAGAGAAGGGAAGTGTAAGTAGGTGAAAAGGAGTTGTTGTAAAGGACAACTTCTTGTTAATATAAATATATATAATTATTGTTCCCATAAAAAAAAGAAACTACTATGAAAGCAATGTAAAAAAGGAGGACTTTGATAAGGATTACTTTGCAATCTCGTATAAATAATGCATTTTGGCTACACCACCCTGCAATGCCTACATCCATCCTTGTGTGTGTGTGTGTGTGTGTGTGTGTGTGTGTGTGAGTGTTGGGATGAGTGGGTTAGACGGACTCTCTTGTGAAACTATTTTCAGACTATTAATTAATAGGCTTTGTACTTGAAAAAAATGCAAAGGAGTTGGCGTGCTTGGCTCTTCATCTGAATTCTGCACTGTTGCCCTCGTCTGCATTTTTCAGTGTCTGTGCCTGCCTTCCCATCTTTCCTCGCTTCGTATCATCACCACCACCAGCTTCATCTGGGGCTTGAATATTCTGAGTTGCAGAAATACATCACAAGGTGGGATGGATCATCATGGTCGCCTTCTTCTTCTTCGTCATCATCAGCTTCTTCTGCTCCATCCGGCAAGGAGATCAAACTTTGCAGAATCATGTGATTTTGTTTCTTTTGTAGCTCGCAGTCCCTGTTGTTTTTCCTTTTCCTACCATGTGGTCGCATGATGCGCCCTTTTCTTCCATTATTCCCGTCCAAATTAGGTTAGGGTTTCCCTACCTCTGCGTGTGCCTGCGTTTTTTTCCTTTCTCTTCTTTAGAATGAGGATCCGCAGACCCCAGCATAACCTGCAGGACCGTGCAGACAATGGAAGCCATGGAAGCTCGCTCCCGCCCGTTCTTGCTGCAGTAGTGGAGTCCAGACCTTCACCTCCGCCGAGTCCTACAGTCGAACACATAAATGTCAGCGATGGAGACCTTACCATGATATACACCGCTTCGAAATTCAGGGGTTCCGTGAATTGGCTAAACCGGCTGAGAGCTGCGAAGGGTTTTCCTGTAGATCCCGACCTCGGCATTGAAGAGTTCTTGACATCGCGAGGGTTTTCATCCGAAGAAACGCAGGGTTCTTGTCCTAAAATAAAAAATGCCAGCACGAAGCAGGCTAGGGTTGATGCTTCAGCTATGGTGCAGGATAACCATAGAGGCTTCCATGACATACGTGATAGGGTTGCAGAGACTTCTCCATGTCAAACCCTTGGTTTTGATATCCCAAACGCAGTCTTGTGTTGCCAGGCTGCTTCATGCAACAATGGCGCTGCAGAAGCAGATTCTGGCCATAGCCACAGTTCCATTACAGAAGCACCATGGAGAAAGCAGTCATGGCGGTACTCGGAAGCAGGAAATAACGTTGCTGAACAAAATCTTTTATCTTCTCCATGCCAGGTTGAAGACGAAGGCTTGAGAAAGCCAGGTAATTGTACGGACTCTCCATGCCAGGATGTCACCGGGGCAGCGGTGATCCCTCAGCTCTACTTCAACATATTTGCAGACTTGTTCTGCATGGAGTCCTGCAGCTTGAGCTCCCTGCAACCTGCAGGTGTCATGAAGAAACACCACAGGAAGCAAGAGAAGCCAAAGATTTGCTCAACCTTTGAAGATCCCGACCCTCCCTGCACCACCATAGCCTCGTTGCAGCTGCAATCGGTTGAGTTTGACACTAACCCTACTAACGAACTTGACTCAGGGAATCCAACTTTGCAGTCTGAAGTAGCTGCAGAGAGGAAAATGGATATTCCGAGTTCTTCTCCAGAAATGGAGGCAACAAAAAATGCACTGTTTCAGGAAAAGAAAGCAATGAAGAAGAAGTCCGCTGATTCAAGCAAAAGGAAAGATGACATGGAAAATGAAGTAAGCTCAAGGAATGAAATATTCGTCATTGATACCAGTTTGCTGGGGTGGAGGGTAGATAAAATTATCATCCGGAGAGGCAACAGTTGGAAGATAAAGGATAAGGGCACTTCTGTACCTGGCGAAGGCAACTCAGAAGGTACCATGAAGGTGTCGAAGAAACGGGTGAGAACGCCACACGTTAGCAATACCAAGAGAGAGCAAACCCATCCTAACAAGGTACAGAGGCAGTGGGAGTTAGGCACCTGTAAAGAGAAGGTACATCTGAAAACTCTGTTTTTGCAATTTCCACAGCTAAAATCACTAGCCTATTACTTAAATTCTGGTTCATGTTCAGAGAATATGGGTGTAGAAGTGTCTTACTTATTAATCCTTTTGATTCCCTGAAGACTATTACAGTTTTTTGTATGAAAATAGTTGTATGCATGTATATTAGGCAAACAGATGCCAACATCTTGTTATCATGTACGTAACATGTACCTTTTTGAGCTGCTTGGAGTCTTGTGATACTGCTCCACAGTGACAACCCATGTCTCTCTTCTCTGCAGTGAAGAAAATAAACATTTCTCTTTTGCATACAAGCTATGCAACTGCTAACCTGGCATAGGATTTCTCTTGAGGCTAAATGTTTCACTCATGCCATAGCATTTTCTATTATGCAGTCCTGTTTTGGATTGCAGCCCAATGCAATAATCAAATCTTTAGTTTCGAGTCAACACCATTGGTTCTCTTAATTGTATGTCCTCATTGCAAGGAAAAATCATTAATTTTGAGTGGTGAACAAGTAATTTTTGTGTGGGCCTCATTTTGCGGAAAAATTTTAGAGATTGATTGACATTGATTAGCAGGCCATGAGAAGAGTTTTCAGTGCACTTGTTATCGTATCTTCATTGATGCAACGAGAGCCAACACCATTGGTTCTCTTGCTCTTGTAAAAATCATTAATTTTTAGTAGTGAACAAGTAATTTTTGTGCAGGCCTCATTTGCGGGAAAATTTTAGAGATTGATTGACATTGATAAGATGGTCCCATCTTTTTAAAAGGGAGTCTTAGCAGGCCATGGGAAGATTTTTCAGTGCACTCGTTGTATCTTCATTAATGCAAGATAGCGTCTTGTCTAATCAATAGCAAACCTGGAAATTGTGGAAGATTGGGGCAGATTTCAACTTTAGTTGACCACTGAGAGGTTGGCCATGCAAATCCAACAAATGCCTGAATGAAGGGTGCCACTACTCCACCATATAACCTATTTTGGATTTTGAAACGACAGGCTGGGGTTCTGATGTTGCGAAGCCAGGATTAGAAATTTGCGGAAGATCAAGGGAGGTTTCCCTTTTTGACACCACCGACAAGGCCTGAAAAAGGATGGTACTTTTGTAGAGAGAAGAGAGAGAGGCGAGGGGAGAAAACTCTGAATATCAGAAGCTAAGTTGAGCTGTGGGCTCATTTTGTTTTGTACAGTTTGTCTGGCTTTGTGGGTTAGAACACTTCGCCAAAGCATTTTGTATCAAAGGGCTGACAGTTTATTTATCAAAATAATACAAGGCAGTTGGCAGCTACTCATGTACTGGTTGTTTTTAAATGTGCAGCTGCCTAAAAGATAATTTTACAGGCCGTAAATGGGTAGATTGGAGCAATTTTGGCAGCCCAATAGGTGCCGAGGAGTACCTAGACATGCACCAATGGTCGGGACAAAATATCATGCACAATATGAAACTATTTCATGATATATTTGATGATATTTTGGGACCTGAAAAGTGCAGCTCATATATGCAAAAAAAAACATGTTTCAATCTTTTCCAACTTGTACGAAATCTTTGGAACTTTTTTTTTTTTTTGGGGGGGGGGGGGTTGGGGAGGATCTTGCGGGTGATCCCGACGCTTGACATTTGTACTTCAAAATTTGGATTTTTAACTCATGAATCTTTAGTTTTCCTTGGGCCAGTTGCTACCCAAACTCCAATGCCAACAGTATACAGCATGCTACATGCAACACTCCAAACTTATTATTCACCATGTTTTAGAATACGTAATGATGTCTTTTTTGCATGTTTAGAAATTGTACAAGAGATGCAATAAAAGAAAGCCTCAGGACATCGGTTTGCAACACATGGAGCAACTGGTCAGTCATTAGCATGCATACAAGTTATCGCACACAGCAGTCAAGTGTCTAGATCTACTTTAGATCTGAACAACCATTGTTGCATGTAAATAAGCGCCCCAGAAAGAAAACCCTAACACATTCTCTATAAAATGGTACGAGATGCATAGGGACGGTATCTTTTCAAAACATCTATTTTTCGCTAATAAAAGTTAGTGCTGGGGGTTTCTTCTTCGCTCACCCAGGCAAACCGCTATGATGCTATGAACGTGAGACCTTGTACAACAAGTGTCATGTGCATGACATGTACATGCTATCCCTGAGCTAATCCTTGAAGGGCAGCAGGAAAGACATAGTCATGAGATTTTGAACAAGGTACTGAAGGACGACAGAAGGGCTTCCTCTGGATGCAAGATGACGTTGGCTGCAAGCACAATATTCTGTGAATTTTCTGCTGGCCGACTGCTCGTAAATGGTTGTCCCAAGTACCTATAAAAGGTTCAGCCATGCATTCATTTAGGCATTGAGTCCTATAGGGGCTGAGTAAGTAGACTAGGACTTCTAGTAGCAAGAATCCTTTTCAAGGGCACCCTAGGTGTCACATGTAGAAGCTTTGGGAGTCTTCTTTCAGCCCTAAACACCATCCTAGAACGTGTTGATGCAAAAACGGAATCAGAAGGTGGAGAGAAGAGAGAGAGACAGCTGAGTTTCAGGATATTCATATAGTACAAACAGAATGTACAACTGGGCAAGCCATAGGCTGCCCCTTCAAAAGGTTGTCTAGACCCATAAGAGTCCTATTCTACTGATTCTACTTCCTAAAGGAGTGAATGTCTAGCTATGAGCTCAGTTATAGGCCTTGGAAAACCCAAATGGACTGGCCGACGTGCTTTCGGCCAGGATCCTGGACAAAACCCCCTTTTTGCTGCAGCTGACACAGCTAAACCTCCTTGAATGCTGGCCGATAGCCTCCCGAGCTTTTCCAGTGTCTTCCTTGCCCATGCCTAGCTACTGTAGCTCCAAACTCTGGTCCTAAAACTGTTCTTTGTCTGTTGCCCTTCCAGGATTAGCCCTGGGAATGAGCATGCACATGTTTTGCACATGACACTAGGGCTTGCCAAGACTTGTACTAGCTTTTTGTACATTATGAATATACTGAAACTTAGCTATTTCCCTCCCTTCTCTCCATCTCTTGCTTGTCTTTTGCATTAGGTTGTTCTAGGAAAGGTGTTTAGGGCTGAAAAGAAGACTCCTAGAGCTTCTGCATGTGACATTGGTATTAGAGCTTCAGGTTGATTCTGAGATATTGTTGCTGCCCATGTCCGACCCACCCTTACTGCATTGTGCATGGATGAAACCATCGCTTGTGTCTTGATCTTTTGGTGGTGTGGTGACCAGGCAACAATGTATTAGCTTTAGGTTCAGCAAGCCTAAACATTGATGGTGTCCTAGATGAAGGAGAACAGTCCAAGGAGAGTAACACAAGACATGGAAGAAGTTCCCAAGAGGTTGGTTGGTAGTGTTCCACAAGACCCAAGGGGAGTGGCAGTCTTGTGAGTCGGATGCCCCTTGGGGCATACCAAGAAAAGCTTTCAGGAAACGGTTCCAAGGGAGGATGATCCTCCAAGGGGTCGAGTGAGAGTGCCACACTCAATACTCAGGAAAAGAAGACCAAAGAAAGTGTTTAGGGATAGGGCAAGACGACAAGGGGACAAGGTCGAATAGATGCAGAGATCTTCATCAGATTTGAAGTGGAGTTGGAGAACATGGCATGAAAAGGTTGCCAAGAAGGGAAGGATGATAGCTTGGGAGTCCATGAGGAGACGAGGGGATGATGACAGTCATCCAAGGTCAGAAGTTGGAATCCCATCATCAAGTTTAGCAGGGGGGATGTCATGTGCATGACATGTATGTGCTATCCCTGAGCTAATCTTTGAAGGGCAGTAGGAAAAGTAGTCATTAGGGTTTGAACAGGGTATTGGACGACGACAGAAGGGCATCCTATGGATGCAACATCAGGTCGGTAGATTTATCAAAGAGTTACAAGTAAAATATTCTCTGAATTTTTTGCTGGCCATCGGTCAACATAAATGCTTGTCCCAAGTACCTATAAAAACTCAGCTCTCTCTCTCTCTCTCTCTCTTCTCTCCAACTGTTGCCTCTCTCATGGAAAAAGGGTTAGCTGTGTTTGCTCCCTAAAAAACCATTGTGTGAACGTATATTGGATTGGCATTTGATTACTTTGATGCGAGTGGTTTATAAGTTGGTTTCTAAGATGTTGGTTCTCTGGCTGTCCCACATTTTTTTTACGCTGGTTTGCATCTTGCCCAATATGGTTTTGTGCCTCGCAGGCAGATTCTTGATAATATTGCTAATACTTACATTGGGATAGAGTATGCCAAATACACTGGTCAGGATGTTCTTATCATGCAAGTAGACATTGAGAAAGCTTTTGATACCATTCGATGGGATTTCATTGCAACTGTTCTCGCCCAGTTGGGCTTTAGTCTTTGCATGCAACATGTGGTGCATTGGCTGTATGCGGATGGCTCTGCCTGTTGCCTGCTGACCGATGCTCTCTCTTCCTCTTGGACATTGGGCCACTGCGTTCGGCAAGGCTGTCCTCTCAATGCCTTGCTATATGCTATCGCCACTCACCCGTTACTGCTATACATGGATGCTTTGGTTTCGGAGTAGCGCTTGCATGGCATTGCTATTCCTGGGGGGACGCCTTTTGTTAGCCAGGCTTATGCTGATGACTCCTTTTTCTTCTTGTGCAATTCTTAGTCAGATCTTCAACAGCTTATGCAAGCCCTTGATCTGTATGGTTTGGTGGCGGGGTTAAAAGTTAACTTTGCAAAATCGAAACTCCTACCTTTGCATGAGCGTGACTGGCATCGTTTCTTGTGGCCGAGCCTCTTGCTCCCTCTTGATCATGTACAGCATTTGGGGTGCCCCATTGGTTGGCACATTTCCTTGTCACAGGAGAGACAATGGGTGCTTCAAAAGCTTTATCATAAGCTGGACTACTGGAAACTTTCCACTTGGCCACTTCATGTTCGCCTTCGAATTGTCTAGTCCATCATTATGGCTTATGTGCAATTTCATCTGCCGCTCATTCCTTGGTCCTCTTCGGACATTTAGCAATTTATGTCGAGAGCGATAGAATGTCTCTGGCGTACTAAAACTGACTGTAAGGCGGTGCGTCTTCTCAAATGCAGTTATGTTTGCACGCCAAAGATGCATGGGGGCTTGAATATCCTCAACACACATGTTTATGTGCTTGGTCGCAAGGCCATGCCCTTGCCTACTTTCCTAGAACAGTGTCAGCCCTGGACACTCATGCTCTCTCACTTGTTTGCCTCTCTTAGGACAACAGCATTTGGGCATTAGACACCAGCTATCCTGGATGTTATTTTCGGGCATTTTCAAGGTTGCATTCCTGGTTGTCCTTTTTCTACCTGTTTGATTTCCGATTGGCAACAACTTTTGGCACATTTATCTTGGTTTGGCCACCCTCCGGATCCGAGCAATTCTTTTCATCAGCAGAGTCTACACTGGAGTCGGGTCTTTGATTCTCCTCTGGCACTTTTTCAGCCTCGTAAGGCTTATTTTCTACATCGTTTGGGCATTTCTTTGGTGGAAGATGTAGTGGGTGACAGAGGCGCACACTCTCTTTTCCATAGGCAACGATTTCATCTGGGGATGCATCACCGGCCTATATGGCATGCTATTGCTGAGTTGCTACTGAGTTGCTACAACCTTTCCAGCCGGTGCCTCGCCTGTTTTCTCCTCTTCCACTGCTTGATTGGAAGTTTGATTGGAGGCTACCAGGTTATTTCACTTTTTCTTTTGCTGATTTGTCTGCCAAAAAAGCCTACCGTCTTCCTCTTCCGCAACCATGGATTTAGGAGCATGGCAATTGTTTCTGGCATTTGGATAGGCTGCTTGGGTGGTGGAAAACAGGTCTTCATCGTATATGGAAAAGTAGGCTTCCCCTCAAGCAGCGGGTCTTTCTATGGCGATGTCTGGTGGGGGCCCTTCCAGTGGGTGTCCTTCTAGTTGCCCGACGTATTGTCTCATCGGTTTGTCCTACTTGTTCGCATTTGCGCGAGATAGTTCTTCATCTTCTCTGGGCTTGTCCTACCGCTCGAGAATTCCTGGCTCGTTTGACAACTCTTCTCCATGCCCGCTTTCCCAGCCTTTCCTTTGGTAGGCACTTTTGGCTTTTTGGTAGATATCCCTCTACCCCTAATTATGCTCTCTTTTTCTCGTGGTGCTGTTATTGGGCCTTATGGAGTTTATACCATGCCCGCAACACTCAGTTGTTTGAGCACACTTCGGTGGATGTCTTTGCCTTTTTCAGATTTTCCTTGCTCCAGTCTCTCCAAGATGCCCACTTTCTTGGAGATCTTTCCACGGCACAGTTGGAAGTGTTTTATCACTGTTTTTATTTTTCTATAGTAGTTGCACCATGTTGGGGCAGCTATGAATGTACATTGCTTTTATAATGAAACAGTGGTTTTCACAAAAAAAAGTGTGTGTGTGTGTGTGTGTGTGTGTGTGTGTATGTCTACATATATATGTGTGTGTTTATCCATTATACATACATACATACATATATATGAGTGTGTTTCTAAGGAGCAGCACCCCTAGACTGTAGGTTTCAATAAAATGTTACTATTTGAAACAGACTCTCAAAAGATATGAAGTATGTTGAGTCAAGTTTGAGTTAGATAGCATCAGCTCAGAGTCATTAGTGTCCAACAGGATCAAGTGAGTGTTAGAACCCGTCAGCTAAGGGTGTGGAAGAATAGAGTCAGTCTTTTTGGGTTGAGAGGAAGCTATTTTGGGTCTAGTTTGACAGTCAAAAGTCAGCCTAAGTTAGTCAAATAGTTTGTGGGCTGAAGGATATCTAACAGAGTCAGCTGGAAGGTAGCTGATGTCGGTTTAGGGATTATAAGACTGAATCTTTGCGAGATTTATGATTTTGGAAGGTTTTTAAGCCTTAGAGGATACATAAGTGGAAAGATCTGAGTTAGATCAATCAGCTGAACCAGATAGGACTTAGGCAGTCATCATAGCTGAAGGTCAGCTAAAGTGAGGTAAGAGACTGTAGTGTTCAATCTTTGTAGGATCTGAAGTGTTTGAAGGTCTGTGAGTGTCAAAGAACACAGAGGTAAGGAGATCTGAATCAGCTGAGTCAACATAATTAGTTTAGTCAGACCTGAGTCAAATAAGAGCTAGCAGAGGACAATTAACATATTCAGTAGGATCCTAGAGCTAGAGATATGAGGATTGAAGATTGTTGGTTCTGGAGGAAAATCTGAGGGTTTGGAGGACAAGAATCTGACAGAGGTCAGCAGCAGTTAGTTGAATCAAATTACAGTCCGGTAGTGGTCAGCTGAGAGTCAACTGGGGTCAGTTTGGGTCAGCAGGTTGTCAGAGAAGGTCACCTGAGGATATAGGGTTGAAGATCAGGGTTGTCCAGAGTCATATCTGACCTAAGAAGACATTTTAGAGGATGAGGTGATTCAAGTTGAGGAGGTAAGGTGTTGGATTGTATCAGCAGATATTCAGAGGATAGTTGTATTTAAATCTCCTATGTGCCCTAGGTTGGGCAACTCATAACCATCTGTAGCGTATCTTTAGTATGAGCAGATGTAGTCTAAATAGAGTGATGATCATGGCGAGAATGAACCCATGTTCATAACCATGTGTATTCATAGTTCAAAGCAACACTCTTTCATTTTTCTCAAGTACTTACCATGCAGATCAATTAAAACAAAGCTTTGATCTAGCAATATTCAAAGCTAAAACACATAATGATGCCCATGAATATAGTTCCATAGATTAGTTTAATCACTTGCAAAATCTGAGCTTATTCAGGTATGAAAAAACAGTGTTTTTCTTAGGTACTTGTGTACCTGGGCAGAAGGATCCCCTGCAAAGGCAAGGGTGAGAGACATCGTGTAATGCTCAATAAGAAGGTAGACAGGCTAAGTGAGTTAAAGAACCCACCTCCATTCTAATATATGGGTCATGAGCGAGATAGAGCGGAGGAGTCTTCCATCTTCATCATAGTAGCAGGTGCCGCAAAAATGTTACTGCCCACCACGATCCCTTGTAAGATTATGATGAACAATCGTGTACAGAGGCGCAAGAGAGTCATAGCAACCCATAGGCAGTAGGCTCCACAAAAACGTAACTGCCCACCACCATCCCTTGTAGGGTTATGATGAACATTCGTGTACAAAGGCACGGCAGAGTTGCAACAACCCATAGGCCCAATGTGAAAGAGTTCAGAAATAAAGAACCATAGTAAAGTAGGCTATCATGCAATTTGTGCCATTAAACGTGTCATATGAGACAAATGGAGTGTGTGTGTGTGTATTGGAAAGAGGGATTGCTTCGTTTATTTTCCAAAAAACATATGTGTGAAAAGCTATTAGATTGGAGATCAATAATTCTTATGCCTATGGTTTACAAACTAGTTGCAAAAATGTTGGTTACCCGATTGAAGAACATCTTATATGAGGGTCTACATCGTGCACAATATGGTTTTGTGCCTAAATGTAACTATTTAAGCTCTTTTCATATGATGGAACTCATGCCCGGGCACTTGGATAGGTTGATGGACACATGGGAATAGGAAAAAGCACCAGCCTTGGTCAAAAAGCAAGAAAAAGAAAAAAGTCAAACTATGTTGACCAAGAGCTGAGAGCACCATTGGAAAGAGGACATTGAACTGGATCAAAAAGCTAAAAGCCACTTTTCCAAAAAGCAACTCTAGGGCCAAAAAGCAAGGCCCTGAAGCTGTAAAAGTACAAATCAAGAACTTTGGCTATTATTATTAATATTTAAAAGAGAAAAAGCAAAAGCAGAAAGATAAAGTAAAAGCAAAGCATGGCAAAGGGAGGGACCCCCATCAAGTATATAAGAAGCTTGTACCCTCTTGGAGAATCATAAAATTTTGGGAGAGCCATCTTGGGAGATTCATCTTTGAAGGCTTGATCATCATCTTCATCATCAATATCTCCTTCTCCACCCTCAGCCTCAGCCTGCTTGGAGCGCCACCTTTGCCACCGTTGTAGAACCACCGCCACCAGTGCCTCCATCGCCCAGAGCCCACCTCCGCCACCTCCACCGGGGTCTCCGCTGCCAATAGCCCTCCGCCTGTTGCATGCGTGGAAGCCTTGCTGAACTTATCCGCAGCCCTAAGCATGATTAAGAACATTGATGCTAATTAACTTGAGATTAAGACAGAGAGGAGAGAGATTAGGTGTCAGGTTTTGTGTATTAGTATGGTACAAAAAGGTAACTAATGCTTGTACAAAAAGGTAACTATGGTACAAAAAGGGCCCAGGTCACGCCTATGGTCAGCCCCATAGGGGTGACCTGGGCCCTTTCCTACATATTTCTACTTGATGCTATGATGGAATAATGATTATGAACTGAATTAATGACTTGAGACTTGCTGAAAATGTCATGATGCTTATATAATAAGTTGAGGGTCCAGTCGGCCAGCACTACAGGCTGTCGGCCTGTTTGGTGGACAAACATATGATAAAATTCTGCTATTAATGCTGCGTTTGACTTTCTGGTTCTGCCCACACCTGCTGCCAATAACCGACTGCTGTATGGAGCCCTTTGCTGCCAGCTGACAGGCCCCATACCCTCCTTCATGGGCTATCCTGTTGATGATGATGTAGATGCTGATGCTGATGGTGAAGATGGTACTTCTGATGTTGATGGTGATGGTAATGCTGATGAAGATGATGCTGCCTATGCTAATTACACTGATGATGTCCCCAACTGATACTTTAATTAGGGATTATTGATGTTCATGCCATGGCACGGGCGTGCATGTGACATTCCCTTCTGCTAAACTTGATGACGCGGTGGAACTCTGTCATCCTTCCTCCTTGGACTTGACTTTGACTGCTACTAACTTGACTTCTATTGTGACTGATATTTTTGGTCTGAACACCTTCACTCGTGATCTCCACTTCTAAGTCTATTGACTTTGACTGCTACTAACTTGACTGCTACTGACTGATATTTTTGGTCTGAACACCTTCACTCGAGATCTCCACTTCTAAGTCTTTGATGAAGAACTGAGCACCTGTTCACTGCTGTCCCCATGCCTGCTTTACCTTAACCTTGACATAGCGGTGGGTCACCTGTCGGAACTGATCATGCTTGTTGCTAGGATTTTTGAACTGATTTGAGGGCTTACTGAGGTATTGGGTCTGCGTGCCTACCCTCAGGGACTGCTTCCTCTAGCTTCGCCTGTTTGCAGACCACTTCATTTGCTACTTTGTTGCATCCATCCTGGTGGAACTGTGCACTTTCCTTGGGACATAACTTAGTGGGCTGAGCCTGAATGCTATGATACCAATGTTGCATGCGCAGAAGCCTTGCTGTACTGATCCACAACACTAAGCATGATTCAGAACATTGAGGCTAATTAACGTGAGATTAAGACAGAGAGGAGAGAGATTAGGTGTCAGGTTTTCTGTATTACTATGGTACAAAAAGATAACTGATGCTTGTCCATGATGTAGCCCTTTCCTACATGTTTCTACTTGATGCTATGATGGACTAATGATTATGAACTGAATTAATGACTTGAGACTTGCTGAAAATGTCATGATGCTTATAAAATAAGTTGAGGGTCCATGCGGCCAGCACTACAGGCTGTCGGCCTGTTTGGTGGGCAAACATATGATAAAATTCTGCATTGAATGCTATGTTTGACTTTCTGGTTCTGCCCACACCTGCTGCCAATAACCGACTGCTGTATGGAGCCCTTTGCTGCCAGCCGACGGGCCCTGGCTGCCAGCTGCCGATGACAAGCCCCATACCCTCCTTCATGGGCTGTCCTGCTGATGATGATGTAGATGATGATGCTGATGGTGAAAATGGTACTTCTGATGCTGATGGTGATGGTAATGCTGATGAAGATGATGCTGCCTATGCTAATGACACTGATGATGTCCTTAACTGATACTTTAATCAGGGATTATTGATGTTCATGCTAAGGTTTATGCCATGGCATGGGTGTGCACGTGAGACCGCCGGCGCCTCCGCCGCCCAGAGCCCAGCTCCGCCGGTGCCTTTGTCGCCCAGAGCCCAGCTCTACTGCCGCCTATTCACCAGTTTTGCGCTGCCGCCGCTCTCTTTCCCCCTTGTCTCTCTTTCTTTCTATCTCTCTTGGACACGTGGTTGAATCTATCATTGCACGCTCCGTTGGGCTTACAGTGGTATCAGAGCAAGGATTTCTCTTGAAGAAATCTTTTTTGGGGTGACAGAACCATGTCAAGAGCTGAGGGAGACGAAGGGCCTCAAGAAAGGAACAACCACGAAGCCAACACAGAACTTCTAGGAGGGAACCAAGGCCACCAATCTATCTCTCATGAGACGGTGGCCACGACATCAGCAAAATACCTAGATCTTCAAAAGTTCAGACAGTATCTTCAAGAAGAAGCATTTCTAGCTTGGAGAGCCAAGAAGGAACAAGATTATAGAAGAGCTCAAATGTTGGAAGACTTTATCAAAGAATACCCGCAGTCGCGCAGAGGATGCTAGCTACTAGCGCCTTGCGCGCTCAAGGAGAATCCATCTGCGATTTTGTGTAGAGCACCCACATCATAGTTGTTAGGTACGAAGGTACGAAACGAGACGAAGGTACAAAAAAACGGTACCGGTATGGGACTTTTTATTTCGGAAAAATAAGTTCGATAGAGGTACGATCGACTTTAAAAAACACTTGAAAAATAGATATTTGTACACATTTAGAGATGCAAAGTCCAGAGAAAGTGGCAAGGTAGAAAGCCCCCATTGCCCAAACGGCCATAAAAAACAGTAAAACAAAACAGGAAGAAAAAAAACGAGCATAAAAAAAGTCACAAAAAAACAGCCATTAAAATAAAAATAGTTTCACATTAGTTTCGCTTGCATAGTCTCGTATAGAACTGTTTTTTATGTACCTCATGAGCGGGACTAGTTTCGCAGACAACTATGACCCACATCGTGTGTCGCCAAGCATGACCGTTGTGGTTATGCCCAATAATGGGAGTATAGCCAAGAGTGATAGGTTAAGTAATTAAAGCCATAGGTAACGCTAAGCTTTAAAAAACAACCTTAAATCGGTTAAGTTAAGAAACCATATGAGTGTAATGTGTGTGTGTGTGTGTGTGTGTGTGTGTGTGTACATACATACGTACATCATAGTCCCAGGAAACGGTTGTTTCAGTCCCTAGAAACACGTTTCTCCGTTTTAGGACCCCATCCGTTTCCATGGCCGTTTCTCATTTCCCATGTGATATTGCCACAAGAAACGGCCGTTTCCACCCCTTAAAACTTGTTTCCCCGTTTCCATTCCTCGAACGTTTCCGTTCCCGTTTCTCGTTTCGGGTGACTATGTTGTACGTAAATACATACATACATACATACATACATACATACATATATGCATATATATATACATGCATACATATATACTTGCATTTACATATGCATATTTGTATACATATGTTTATACATATTTGTATGTATGTATTTGTATTGTTATATGTAATTAAGAGCATAGAAATGACTAGAGTCATAAAATGCACGAGACTATAGGTCATTTCATATTATTGCATATTCCTATTGATGAGTCAAGTTAATGAACGCATTATTGATTTCAAGCAAGGTACTAGATTTATATAAGGTATACATTGGTATATAAGATACTACTCTAACTGAAGATTGTTGATACTTTTTGTGGGTTTTTGAGTCACTTTTGATTTCAGCTTCAAAATTGGATTTAAAACGCCATAGTGCTGTTCTAAATTGTGCCTCTGTATACAACTAAACTATCTTTGTTATGACTTTGAGTGTTTACTGAGTCAATCTGAATGACCTTGTCATGGGTTTTAACAGGATAATAAAGATGCTGAGACCTTTCTGATCACCAGGGCATGGACGAGTGCACCGCAAACAAATGTGAGGTATGCTTTGTGCTTTCTTAACTTTTCGGTTTATGATTCTGCGCAGCTTTTCAATTTGGCCAAGTTTTGAAATAGAATCATGTGGATTGTATTAGGTCTTGCAGAAAACGGAGAAAAAATGTCATGGTTGATGGTATGTGAGCTTCAATTCAGCAATGATGATACAAGACTGGAAGTGCTTATAAAATAAATGAGCTTGTTTGGACTCTGTCACCATTTGGCCACCCAAATAGTCCACCCTTGCTTTCTCACAATATGTATACATTGGACTAGCGTCCATGGCTATTCGTTGATGCTTATGCATCGGAATTGACGCTTGTCATGTGATACTGTGGACATGATCTTCCGTTGGGACTTGATGTGTTCATGCTTGGAATGTCATTTTCGGGATTAGATGTTCCGCTAGGACTCGTGTCTACCCGAGATATCTGGTGGACTTGGCTGTCTGCTAGGACTTGTGCCTGTGTGTACATGGACTTGTGCATGTGTACATGCCTGGAAACGTGTGGAGGATTGGCTTTTTGTGGGTACGTGTACTTGCTCGGAAACGCCCTCTTGGTATAATCTTATGAACGGGGATTGTCCATACCAATGTTGCATTGCATAGCATCTTTATGTGTTTGCCCAAATTGAATTTGCATGTTGTTTTCATGCTTGTCTAATCAATGTGTAGTTCTGGGTAAGGGGACGCCCACCCATGAACCGTGCATGTGAAACTGTTTGCCGACATGGTTATGTTGCACGTGGACAGGTGGTAAGTATTGGCTAAATTGCGTTAATTTATCTCATAGGACTTGGTGTTAATATATGCTTGAGTGTATTTGCACTTAAATAAGTTTTGAGCGACCAAAACTCACTTATAAATTATGACCAGACCTGTGTACACACTCACTGAAGTTTCAAGGCAGTCACAACTCAGTGTCCAAGTGCCCAAGCTGTATCCCTTTGTCCAAAGTAAGTATCCAGCCATGTGTCACCTCCACCTTGGACCCCTTTGCACTTACCTTTTGTAGGTGGACACCTCTTTCTCTCTCTCTTCTCCCTTCGCACAAATGGGCGCCAACTTCAAGAGGGCTCTATGGCTGTATTTTTTGCACTTCTACTCTCCCAACTCCATATCCAAGCTTGCTAGAGTGTTTCTCACGCATCGAGGATTGTTGCTAGGTCATATTCTTCCTTCTACACACTCCCAATGGATCAAATTCAGCTGTAATTTGTGGTCTTTTGGCTGAAAACCCTAATTTCAGCTATCCTTTCTTAAGTAGTACCATATGGGAAGCTTGTTAGAATTATTGCATCTCTTATGGGAACACCAGCTTGCATAGTGGAATTTTATTAATTTGTCTAGTTATGGCATTTTATTAGTTTGTTCTCCAAACATTGTGGAGTCGGGAAATTCCCATTTGCATCCAGCCTTATTGTAATCAAAGCTCTCTTATAATCAATTAAAGAAATACCACAAGGGGCGCCACTGTGTTTTGGGGCCAATCTGTGTCCGTTATAGTTGCCAGACGTTTTTAAAACGGGAAGTTTTATACGAGTTTTATACTTTTAAAAACGTTTTTTATTTTTGGATAAGTTTTTTATTCATTAATTTTTTAAAGCTGTAATTATGGCTTGTATCTATAGTTTTTAAGCCTAGGATGTTGGAACCACAGATTTCATGTATAAAAGTTAACCTTGTGCATGAAAACAATGACCAAGGAACGATTTACCAATGACCATTCAACATTAACCATTCATATACATTATAAAGTTTAAAAATCGAGATTCGAAAGAATGATAACTAAAGAACTCAGGCTACAGAGGCTAGAGCTAAGAGACAAGTAACATAATCCACCATCCATGATCCATGATCAAAGTCGAATCAAAATGTCAAATTCCAATCACAAGTGCCAAGTACAAATGAAATAAAAATAATGTCAAGACTGAAGACTTACACTCTAGAGTCTACACATCCTGATCCATCTCAACATCATGATCAGATGCCTCAGCCTCTGAATCTATAGTGTAAGTAGATGAATCATCCGAATCATCTGAATCATCCAGATTTGCCTCCTCTATCTGTGCTGCAATACCCTGACTCATGCCAACTCGAGCACTAGATCTCGCTGCCGATGAAGTGGTCGTGGCCTGAACTCGGGCTCTTACTCTCGAATGACTCCGCGTGGTGCGAATCGGCTGCATGGCCTCCTCGTAGAGCATAGCATAAATGTCTCGCTCATCTGGTAGAATCTCTGGAATTTCCTTCACCTTCTTGATGTCGATCAAGTCGACATTCACCTGGCGAGGCTCAATGGGATTGCCTTTCTCCTCAAGAAGACGAATGTTGCAGTGGCAATACACCAAACGCTCCAGCTGAGCGGTAGATAATCTATTCCTCTTCTTTGTGTGAAAGAGGGCCCAAGTACTCCGGTTTCTCTCACAAGGACCCGAGCTGCAGTCCTGTGAGAGAACTCTCATGGCAATGCTTCTCTGCCATTCAAAAATTAGAAGAACTTAGAAGCTACTATAATAAATGAAACAATAAATTAGGATCACAGGCAAGTTGCAACAAAGTTCCTACCAGATGGGGAGCACTGCCATTCTGGAAGTATAGGCGCTCCTGCTCTAGTATCCTCAACTGCTGCACATCTCCATCAGTCAAATCATCAATGTACTCCCTCCAGCCATCCTCCAACTCCTCACATAAGAATTGCTTGTCATTTCTCCATAGAGGATGAAGGATGTGTGCAACAGCATGAATTGGTCTATGAAACCAATCCCATTGAGTGAGCCACGCATTGCGAAGATCTGTCACCCTAATTGATTCATTAAAACATAATAACATTATACATAAAACATTAAAATTCATTAGGTGTGTTATGCATAAATGATACAACTTCCTAGTCAATGTGGTAATGTATTTACTCCTCTTCTTTCAAGTGTTCTGCCTTGTTAATGCATTCACCGATCTTGTCTATATACTCATACAATAAGCCAAGTATGCTGCCCTCCATATCGGTGATGCATAAGACACTGTAGAATGGCTGTAGAATCCTCACCAACACTTCAGCCTTCTTCCAAAAGGCTTCATCTCCCATTACAGTGGTTTCAAACTTCACATATTTGGCCCTTCTTTCTTTCACCTCATTCATCTCAAACCATGCGCGTGAAACAATTGTGCGCAAGAGTCCGACCGGAACTCGTAGTACCCTGTCAACTAGAATAAACATGTAGGCAAATCTAGTGGAGGAGGGCTTTTGGAGCTGCAGCTCACTCTCTACTCTAAAGATGTTCAGCACCTTTGGCCTCTTTGTGACAAATTTGACAATAAACTTTGAAGTGGCCAACACTTTGGCAACCCACGGCATCTTTCCTACATCCTCCATCAACAAATCCAAGCTATGTGATGCACAAGGAGTCCAAACAATTTTTGGGAACTCCTCATGCAACATACGGCCCACACTAACACAATTAGAGCCATTATCTGTAATAACTTGCACTATGTTCTCTGGGCCTATCTCCATCACAGCCTCACGCAAGTGTCTCCAAATGAACTCCCCTATCACCACTGTACCTGGCAAAGAGGCATCGATAGCCTTTAAGAACATAGTACCCTTGCAAGAGGACACCAAAATGTTTTACACACTTCTTTTGCATACATCTGACCATCCATCACATAGAAGTGTGCATCCATATTTCTCCCATGTAGCTCTAAGGGGTTGTATGTCCTCCTCTACCTGCATACGCTCTCTCTTGAGCTCACGAGTGCGCAAGGCCTCGTATGAAGGTCCCTCCCACTCATAGCCGATGTGGCTCACTGCCCTCATGCAACTTTTCCATCGCTTTGTCTTCAATATGTGGAAGGATAATGCACATTGAATAAACAATTTGGTTATCTCCCTGGTAGCTGCTGCCACAGCTTGCTTTTGGATGCCTGCTTTCACACTCCCCCTTTTCAATGCATTCACCATGGGCAACTTAGGTGGACGTGACGGTGCACCACTAACAGGCATTTGCATGTGCACTGAACTTGAAGCCACATCTTGCCCAGCTTGACCCGACGATCCTTCACTTTCCTCTTCTTGATTCTTTGCCCTTTTGGTCACACCTTGACCACTGTCTGACAACTCCTCTCTCTCATCTTGAGACTTTGCAGCCATCTGTGCTCGTACCTGATTCACCACATCTTTGGGCACTCTAGGGCATATAGCAATGCCCTTTCCCTTTAACCCAGCCAAGTGGGCTTTGATACGGGTAGCCTTCCCTGTATAAATGTCACCACAATATTTGCATCTCCACCTGGATTGGCCACTTTCATTGGAATTAGTTAATGTGCATTCACTGGATCGGGAGTTCGGCCCATTTCAAGACTCAGGAGCAAATGGGGCAAAACCGGGTGTAGAAGAGACAAAAGGCGGGAGCAGAGCTTCAAATGGCAAAGGCGGGAGCACTGAGCAAAAGGGGCAGGTCTGAGGTGGCCTGTGGGAGCAGTAGAGAGGCGGGAGCACTGAGCAGGTTGTTGCCTGCAGTAGATAGGAGGGACTAGGGTGCAGCCTGCACAGTGCAAAGACTGAACTTTGAAGCAAGTCTGACCCTTGAGGTGGACTGTGGCCTGTGGGAGCAGTAGAGAGGCGGGAGCACTGAGCAGGTTGCTGCCTGCAGTAGATAGGAGGGACCAGGGTGCAGCCAGAATAGTGCAGAGACTGAACTTTGAAGCAAGTCTGAGCCTTGAGATGGACCGTGGCCTGTGGGAGCGGTAGAGAGGCGGGAGCAGTGAGCACTCAGCAGGTTGCTGCCTGCAGTAGATAGGAGGGACCAGGGTGCACAGCGAGAACAGTGCAGAGACTGAACTTTGAAGCAATTCTCAGCCTTGAGGTGAACCGTGGCCTGTGGGAGCAGTAGAGAGGCGGGAGCACTGAGCAGGTTGCAACTTGCTGCCTGCAACAACAGATAGGAGGGACCAGGGTGCAGCCTGCACAGTGCAGACTCCAGAGACTGAAGCAGGTCTCAGCCTTGGCCCTTGAGGTGGCCTGTGGGAGCAGTAGAGAGGCGGAGGCTGCTGCAGAGGGAGCAGGCGTGGACAGTGGAACAGCAGGCGGAGCAGCGTGCGAATAGCAGGTTGTGTACGGTGGAGGGCATCGACATGTGTACGGTGGAGGGCGGCAGCAGCAACTTCGAAGAAGCGAAAAAAAAACGTACGATAGGCAACACACGTTATCCAAGGTTTTTTTAACAAAAAAAAATCATATGCAAAAAAAACGCGTTCCAGAAAAAAAAACGTTTCTAAACATTCATGTTTTTTATTCCATGAAAAAAACGCGTTTTTAAACAACTATGGTGTCCGTGTACTGTTTGTAGGAGCACTCTAGCTCCCCCTGCTTGTTTTCCTTTTCTTGATCATGTTGAAGTGTTTTGTGTGCAAGTTTGTTTTTGCACTGCCCTTTGGTTTTTTCAGAAGACCGAGGCCGGTTTACAAGGTTCCGTTGCCGGGACATCGTCGACTTTCTCAAGGAGGCGAGCCCGTGATTGCTCTTGCCGGGATATCGTCGACTTTCTCAAGTAGGCGAGTCCGTGGTTGCTTTGGTTGGGATAATCACCAACTTTCCCAAGGGGGTGACCTTGTGGTTATCTCATGAGAGTCACATCAAAAAGCTTCAACGTGTGGAAAGTGAAAAGGAAGTGCAAGACTATGTGTCTTTGCCTATATGAGGTGAAGAGGAAAAGCCGAGGATGAAGCTCAAGAGAAAAGACACCAAGGACAAGGAGTAGTCGGCCAAGAACAAGAAGCAGTTGAAGTGTTATGGTACAAAAGATGGGTTGAAGGCTATGGCTTTCGACACGATGTCATCGGTGGTATCTTCACGGAGGCTTCATGGGTTCGGAAGGCAGTTTCTTTCTATGTTTAGCAGTGGTGATCTACTATGCTTCATTGGGGACTTGTGCTTACCACTTGGATGGAGTGCAAGTAGGTTTTGGGTGCCTGAGGATGTATCAGATGAGGCTCAGTCGGAAGCGGAGGAACTTGATGAGGTTCTTATTCCCGAGCAGATACTGGCACACAAGGAAAGAAAGGTACGAGGTAAAGTTTCCCGTCGCTATCTTGTGAAGTTCAAGAACTATTCACTGATGGATGCGAAGTGGATGGAGGAGAGTGACTTAGCAGATTCACCTCAGGTATTGCAGCTTTATCTTGATGCCTTTAAGTTGGAGCCAACTCTTGCTACGGCTCATTCAGGTTCAGCAAAGCTGGGGTTTGGAGCATTGCCTGATGCTCAAGAGGGGGGTAGCACCTCCGCTCCCTTGTTATAGACAGGCTCAATTGTTATCTAGGAGTCGCTTGGTGACGTCTTTGCATTCACCCGAAGGTACTGGAGGCTGATAGTACATCTGCTTATGGAACTTCTATGATATTGTGTACTAGTCACATGAGATGGTAAAGTTGGGTATGGTTCACAGTCGGCCGCACCAAGAACTATAACTGCAACTATGGATAACTCTGTGGAGGGCATAAGTCTTGCGAGCAGTCCTAGAGTTGGTTTGCTTCATCGATATATGGATCGAACTCTATTTGTGCATGTATGCATACACTTTCTGAGGTATTATTGTATTCTGGTGCCATTGGATCTTGGTACCATTGAGAATACATTGGGTAATACTCTGGATTGTGTCGTGTGATGCATGTATATTGGTATGATACATCAAGTACTTTATTATGTTCATGGATGCACCACTGGGTGTGACTCATGCGGGATGGCCATGAGACATATGTGGGAAGTACTTAGTGGATGTATTGTTTGGATGCATTGAGTGCTTTCATATGCTCATGTTGTACCACCAGTCGTGGGTCCTGCGGGATGCCCATGGGCGTAAGGCTTGCGAGCAGCCCTTAGACTGTTACTTAAGAGTAGGTAGAGCATTTTGAGGAGCATATTGTTTGCGAATGCATATATGTGTCATGCATATGTAGAATGATGCATGGTTTTGTTTTTGGCTAACACAGGTTACGTGTTTCCTCTTGGTTTTAGACTTTGCTGCTTGTTCCTTCTGCTTGTTCTGAAGGAACAAGCAAGAGTTGTTTGTCACTTTCACGTGACGGTGTGGCCTTATTGTGCAGGATGATTTTTTTTCATCACCCAGATGCACTTGAGGGCCATTGCTTGTCATATGGGGAGTCTTTGCTCATAAGATGCCTTACTGTGCCATTGAGTGCAATCGAGGACACTTGCTATTTTTCAAGAGGGGGGTATGTCACGACCTTGTGTTTTTCTCTGGACAGTATGCAGGTGTGCATGGGGACATGGTGGACAGTGTGAATGGCATGAGTTTGGAGTTAAAAAAAAAAGAAACCCATGTGTGGACAACCCCATGTGGGGGGAGGGGACAAAAGGTTTTAAAAACCTTTAAAAACATTATAATCCCCTTTATGAAAGTAAACGTGGCCCATATGCTATTATTGGGGCCATGTGTGTGCTTTTTCTAAAGAGGGGCTGGCGGGCAGAAAAGACGCGCCTCTCTTTTGATGAAAAGGTGCTTTTTCGCTTGGGAGGGCTGCTCGGCTGTGTACACAGGAGGGCACGCTGATCTCTCTCTCTCTCTCCCATGTTTTTGTGAAGGGCAGGGCAGGAGACAGAGGCATACAGGTTGCTCGACTGGTTCTCTCCACCCCATAGGCACACAGTCAGGCCGCAGAATCAGCAAGGCTTTTCTCTTCGCAAGTGGCAGGTTGCAGGGTCCTTTTGTGCGCAGGTACATACAGGGCTGCAGGAGGCGGATAGAGCTGGTGCAGAGATTGTCGGCTGCATGCTGAGGGCTGATACAGGCTTTTGGAAGATCTATAGGCGGGCAGCGTTGGATTGAGTCCAAAAAACAGCTGGAGGGAGATCTGCGCTGCTGGTCATAGGTTGCTTTTTGGAAGAGCTACAGTCGGGCTGTGCTGCAGAGTGCAGAGGCGCAGCCTAGTACTTGTTTACACATGCTTTTAGGAGATTAAAGTCGCCTGCTGTGCTGCGCTACAGGGCAGAGACACATGCCTACTTCTCTCTCTCTTTCTTTGGCTCTTGGAGGATTGGTTGGCTGCTGTGTGGCTGAGTATACAGGCGCCTCCAGGACTGTTTATGGACTGTTTTTGGTTGGCAACAAATTCAGCTATGTGCTTGGGTTTTCGGCTGCAAGTACAGGTCACTTGAATGTGTTTCTTGGCATGGGAGTGATGCAAGCTCACATGGTTGCATGCTCATGGAGCAGATTGTTTTCTTCCTGCTGGAAAGGAATAGAGGGACCTACAGTTATGGGCAATCTCTATGTTTCCAGGTGTTTCATGAGGGAACAGGTAACTAGATGTATGCCGATGTTGGCACTGTTGTTGAATGGTGCTGTGAATGGTTCTTTATGAAAATAGGACGAAAGTTTCAAAGGGAAACAGGTCTAAGGGTTTCATGTGGAAATAGGTCGTAGGTTTCTCGAGGAAACATGTATTTGGGTTTCTCCAGGAGATAGGTCACATGCAAGCAGCGGTCAAAGGAGTGGACACATGTTTGGTACAACCTTGCTACTGATTGGACAAGGGACAGGGAATCCATGGCAGAGATGGATAGTACCCTTGGACGGTAGAGAGGGTTGGTATAGGTGTGTCGACTGTATGGTATGTTGTGCTGTGATGTGAGTTCTCTTTTGGGAGACAGTTTGGGAGTCTATGTTGTGATGCAGAAGCACTAGATGTGTGAGGGTGTGATGCTATTCATAGGGTGAGAGGCTATGGATGGTTGTGGCAGCCCTGATCATGGGAGAAAGCTTCTGTATGCAGGACTCAATGTGTGAGTCTTTGATGTGAACAATGGCTGGACTTGTTTGTGGATGCCGAGTGGATATGAAGCCATGATGCAGGGTCTTTGCAGGCTTCAGGAATTCTACTGTGATGGTTGAGTTTCCAGCCTTATTGTAATCAAGGCTCTCTTATAATCAATTAAAGAAACACCGCAAGGGGCGCCACTGCGTTTTGGGGCCAATCGGTGTCCGTGTACTGTTTGCAGGAGCACTCTAGCTCCCCCTGTTTGTTTTCCTTTTCTTGATCCTCAAGGTGTTGAAGTGTTTTGTGTGCAGGTTTGTTTTTGCACTGCCCTTTGGTTTTGTCTGAAGACCGAGGCCGGCTTACAATTAGCTTTTCATTTCAGTTTTTCTTTCCATGATACTTAGGACATGAACTCCTTGTATACAAATTTGTCTCATAGGCCAATCTGGCCTTCTGTAGACGTTAATATATCTTCTCTCTCTCTCTCTCTCTCTCTCTCTCTCTCTCCTGCCCCGCCCCCCCCCCCCACACACACACACACAAACACAAACACAAACACTTGAGTACGCTCTCACACACACACACACACACACACGAGTACCCCTTTCAAAAAACGTTTTTGCCAAAAACAGGGCCTTTATGCATTTTTCAACTTCACATGTGCTTTTGCCCTTCCCTCTTGCTGGCGACCTGAACCTGCAGCAACACCTGTAGAGCTGCCATGTCAGCTTGTACGAGTATGAGTCGAGCATGGACTGCATGTTGGAAACGGCATGTGTGGAAATGTGCCTATGGGCTGCAGTTGTGTTAAGCGAGCATGCAAAGCATCTGATAGGTAATAGGCACACCCACATGAGGTCATGGTTGATTCAGTGCAGCAGCAAAACAACAAGCAGCAGACAGCCAGGGCGCAGCAGGCTGTATACTAAACAAACAGCCACATGATAGCAACCTCGCTCCATGACGGCTATGCACACCAACACAAAGCTGGCTGTCTAGGGTTTCTGTGCGTAGGGTTCCTACATGCAAAAAACGACCATGGAATCGCACACTTTCTACATGCACCCTCTCTCATGTACCTTTCTCTTTCCGACCCTGTAGGCTAAATGTTTCAAGCATGTGTGATAGAAAACTGCAAAAGGCACCATAGTTTGTCAACCGAGATCAAAGCCCTAGCAAATTACCAAAAAAAAATACGAGGGATTCTCGACATATTGCAACCACGCATGAGACATGAAGACCTTGCTTTTCCACCTCCTTGATTAGGTTCATTCTGATACCAACTGTAAGAGTCCTCCCGTAAGATCACCTCATAGTCACATGAAACGGGAAACGGAACAAGAACGACAAGGCTATCGGATATGGAAATGATTTAATCTTGGAAATGGAAACGGATAAGAAACGGCTTCTTGGAAAGAACATAGTTGGAACTCCAAAAGTTCAAGAAATTAATGTTTTCCATAACTAGCGGTCCAAAGGCAGAGGAGATTTAAACATGGTTGAAATAAAAAAACTGCCAACCTGATAAATTGAGGGCAGCACATGTGCTGGAGAGATGATTTAACACCAAGTCCCGCTACTACCAAACTACATGTAGGATATTCCTATTGACCATTCTTCCCACATTAGTGTCATGTAGATCAAAGATTTCTTGAAATAACATCACCGGGTGAGAGTTTCCTTGTGACTATGGATCACCTAAATCATAGGCTAAACACAAGGTTAGTACAAAACAAATGGAAAGGGTGCAAGCAAGCTCACCACCCAACCATGGTGTGTGTCCAGACTCCACAGACCTCCCCCGAGGGAGGGGCTAAAGCTCACTCCCATAGATCCATGCCAAATCTGCCTTGGCGTCCCATACCACTAGAGCATGCCCATACAGGCCCTCAGCAAGACTATCTATGAGCCACCATGTCCTCGGCAAGAGTATGACTACTCTTGATCCAAGCACCAACCAAGTGTCAGCCCTCCATGATAATAACCCATGCCTCACTCATAAAGTGACTATTGCTGCTATAAATAACTATCCAATCATCATAGATAGCCAGTATTCATGGATTTATTAATTATGAGCCTTAGCCACCAGAGTATCAGCTTGCTTTTCCTAATTTCAAGGCTTCCCTAACCTTGCTAGATTAGGTCATAATCTCAAGGATTAGTATTAGGTATGTAACCCTTATGACAAATGGCCCAATTATGGCATCAAGCGCCACCAAATAGCCCATCTCAACTGTTTGGTGTGCAACCTGCCCATCATCCCAAGGGTTGCCATGCCGTCAAAAAGATTGTCCTCCCTAACCATTACAAATTCTTAGGTGCTATTATAGTGGTGGTCATAGCGGACTATTTCACTACCCAGCTCCCTCCCCCCCCCATTCCTTTTGTGGTGCTTACCTGTGCCCATTTGGAGATGACATCAGAGTTTGATTCTTGCAACACCCTGGTTGTGCTAATGCGAGGTTGACAAGTGTCACTGTTTCCATATTGTTTTTGTGAGTGAAACCGTTGGTTGAGGAAAACCTATGCCCAATGGTCGAGGCAATTGCATTCCCTCTGCACATTTCATAGACTATTGACCTTGTTATAAATTTTCCCTTCTTGACAAGATGATTCAATCTCTGTGCAGAGGAGGGTCAGATTTTCATGCCTTGTTGGTAAGTGTCTCCTTTGTCCCTAAAAGGGCACAAGCTGATGGGTCCACCTTCCTACTCCCATGTCTCCTCGGCAGTCCAACTGAAGCACACTACATCTGAGATATCTTGTTTCCATTCCTGGCAGAGACGTGGTGGCAAGAAATCCGTCACAGGAGGCTTGCAGCTGCTGCAAAGTAACCTCCTGAGGCCAGAAGTGAGTCTTGATGGAGCTGTAAAACTGTTGTGATATTTTTCATCAAGATTATCCTAGAGGTTGTAGGCTCGCTGATGGGCTTCTATTTGACAGTTAGTGTAACTATTTGGCCATAGTTGTCACGGTACGAAAATACGATACCGTACGGGATTTTTTGGTACGATATGTATGATAAAATACGTTTTTTTTAAAAACACTTCCAAACTATGGAGCTTCAAGCTTGAATGTGAGGGAAGGTTTTTTTTTTTTGGGGGGGGGGGGGGGGGAAGAGTCTACAGTGCTTGAGGAACTAGAACATGGAGATGTGTCTCTCCCAGTTGGTTCTCCCAATTGTCTCCAAAAAAGAACCTGCAGGGATAATGCAATACCGAAGGTCTCCCAATGTAGCGTTTATGACTTAGGGACCATCCTTGCACAAATACGTGCAGTGCATCTATGGTAATAGGTTTAGGGACTCCTCTCTAGATCAAAATGGCCATGTCCAAATCTTCTACATAACTTGAGAATCTGACTGTCTAGCCTACCTATACCAGGGATCTCCAAGTGATGTAGCAAGATTCTCTCATCCTACCAATCAAGTGTACACTAGCAGTCTACCTTGCTAGATTTTTTAGGTCTCTCAGCAACCCCATATGGAATACTGAGTGGACACGAAAGTTGCGAAGTATTGCGGGCATTTGGGATCTTCAATAAGCAAGATTTCTATATATTTTTTAGCATTTGGAATATTTTTCTCAAGGTGGGGGGGGGGGGGAACTCGTACTGTACGATATCGTACGGTACCGTACCATATGAACCGTACGGTACGAATGGGTTTGTACCGGTAGGAGAAACAACTATGTATTTGGCCCTCCTAGCTCTTTTTCACATGATGGAACTCATGCCCAGACGCATGGACAGACTGATGAAAGCATTGGAATAGGAATCTTGAAGTTGGCTCATGAAAAAGCACCAATTTTGGTCAAAAAGCAGGGAAAAGCAGAAAGTCAAACTCGGTTGACCGTGAGCCAAGGTCACCGTTGGAAAGAGGGGACTAAGCTGAACCAAAAAGCTAAAAGCCGCTTTTTCGAAAAGCAACTCTAGGGCCAAAAAGCAAGGCCTTGAAGCTAGAAAAGCATAAATCAAGAACTTTGGCAAAGATGAGCAATATTTCATTATTATTAAGATATTAAAAAGAAAAGGAAAGCAAAAGCAAAGCTTGGCCCGCTTTTGGAAAAAACAGGAGCCTCCCTCAAGTATAAAAGAAGCATGAACATCTCCCTTCTCCTCATCCATGGAGGCTTGGAGATTATCCTCACCTTCATCATCATCAAGTGCGTAAAGTTGTGGAGATCATTATCCTCATCATCTACCTCACCTCTGGCTTCACCTCCCCTCAGCTTAGCCCAGCCACTGCTGCTCAGAGCCGCTACCGCCACCGCTTAGCCCAACTCCGCTACCGCCGTTGCTGCTTGTGCAGTGTCGCCCGCCGCCCATAGCCACCAACGTTTTCCTCCAGAACCTCAGCAAGGGGGAATTGGCTATTAGACTCATATATCCATCATCTTGGTGTTTGCTTTTTCGAGAAGCTTCCTGAGGATTTTCTTGAAGATTGAGTATTGAGTTCACTTGGATTTGGATTTGGATTTGGATTTGGACTTGGACTTGGATATTGAATCTGATACTAGCCTGATGAGAGATTCTTGTGAGGCATCCCCGTGGTGTGCTTGGCATCAGAGATCTTGTGCCCCGACATCGATATCGACTTGGATATCCTACACCAGCATATTTGTTTGTTTTGTATTCATTGATTGCATTGATCTTGGCCAGCGTGCCCGTGGATTGTTCCTGAATAAGTTCGTGACAGGGGCGGGGCCTGTTCCCCGCTCAGTGTGGTGTACTGTGCAAAGTTCCCTAACCCCTTTTCTCTCTCCCCCTCTCTCTATATCTCTATCTCTTGGGTCACGGCACGCCCTGTTGGGCTTACAGGTAGAGGCTGTAGGTTTACAGATGGGAGGAGCTTCTACTTGACAGAGGTTGTAGGTTCCTCATAGCCTCAGCTTCACTGGCACAGATGTCGAGCAACCTGCTGCTCACATCACATGCATAGATTGCTTCGTTGGTGAGTGGGAGAGCGTGCACCATCTTCTCACATTTGGACCCAGAATTCTCTCACTGACACATTAGGGGACAAGCCAATGCAACTTCAAATTGGACGATGTTTGGTGGCACTATGGGTGGAGGATGGCCTTCACATGGGATACAACAGGGTCACTGCCTTGGTAGTTGGACAGGGTCCTAGACATCTGGTAAGAGGTTCCCCCCCCCCCCCCCCCCCGCCCCCCCCCCTCTTCTTCCTTTCCCTCCTCCTCAGTTGGAGGTTTTTGGGTGACCCTATGTCTTCACGTGGGACCAAACAGAGAGAGGGTTTATAGATATGTGACAAAGGTCAAGGACATGCCGGATGATAGACTACCTAAGCTGGCCTGGGAAGCAGGATCTAAACCTCAGTTCACCCTCAAATGCAAGCTCCTAACTTAAGGATGGATCCTAGACATAAGGACACGGTTTTGGAGACGGGCGGCTGAAAGGTTCCTAGACCTTGCTCTCAAAGAGGTGTAGAGGGCACAGATTCAGCTACAACTATCAAATGCTGTACATCAGAGATGGAGGACAGCCGGAAGTGTTTCATATTCAATGACTATTGCATGCACATCCACCCTGATTATTGGACCATGTACACAGGAAACAGCCGCACTCAACCACACATTCTTGTACTTGTGCTGGCATGAGCACGGAGAGTAATTAGTTGCTCCACACTTGATCACACAGATTTGGTATTGAGGCCGGATCTTGGGGGGCAGTCGGCAGATGCTCAATGTGCACTCTGCCAGCTACATGGCAAGGAGACTGAAGAACACGTTCAAATGGCTGGCTTACTTGACCATAAGGAGGGGTTCTCCCAGCTTCTTCAGATATGTAAAAGCTTGCAGTAGCTACTCCAGATGAGCAATGGGCCCATACAGCCCTTGGTACCTACTTTGCCACCTTTCTTGATCTCCAGCAGTATTCCATGGATCGCCAGAATTCCCAGCCAATCGAGGACTGAGCTCCAGGCTTTTGACATGATTCTTCATGCCTAAGTCATCTTGCACTTGCTTCACATTGCTCCTCTCCCTTGTGGACAGATTATTTGTAAACAGTTTTGGCTGTTTCCAGGGGTCCCATATACCATTTTTTGGCCTCCCGCAGGCGATAATACATTTCATTTCATCATTATTTTGGTGGGATCATGTCTATAAGCCTTAAGCTTTCTTGAGCTAAGAAATATTGAATGTTGGCTAATTTCTGCATTGATTCTGCACTTGATACTTTGAGCCTTATGTGGTCTCGCATATCTCTATTGTCCTTAATGTTTTTTCAAGCTGATTTGCATTAAAGGAAATTTCTGCTTTGCTTCCATATGTACTTGTGAAGCAAGGAGAATTGGATTTTGCTCCCTTTCTAAATGCAACCTTACACTTCAAAGTTTTTTTTATCAGCAGATGTACCTTCGAAAGAGATTCCAGAAGCTACCATTACAAAGAATGAACCTTCAGAAAAGATGGGTATCTTTGCTTCTGATCATCCAGCTAACCAATCGAAGGAGGGGCTTGTATATTCCATCTATCAAGTTTTTATGCAGGCTGGGAAAGCTGGTCTTACTTCTCGAGAAGCTGTTTCAAGGATTCTGGACCAAGGACTCCCTGGCCTGCATGAGGGTGGTGTTGTACCTAGAGTGGAGGTTTTGAAGATAGTATCCAACTCACCCTATTTTATGCCACTTGAAGAGTCAAAGTTTATTCTCTGCAGTGCATTAGTAGGAGATGAGGATCATTCAGTTGACAGGGAGCCGAATGTGCAGGGTGATGAACAAAAAGATGATGAGGATGGAAATAAATGTTTAGAAAATGCGAAGTCAGCTAAACAGCATGGCATCTCTCAGTATTGGGCTGCCTGTGCTGCTATTCGTAGAGCAAGAACAGGTAAGACACGCAGGAAGCCCTCACTAGGCTCCTATTTTCTGCACCCGGTCACCAATAAAGAGTCATGTGAAGGAATTGGTGGACTGTCTCATAAGAAACGATTGAAATCTATGAAGCAGGATGTCACAGGCCTTGGGAACCCTTGCAATAGATCTGATGGGAAGGGTTGGCATTGCCCCCTTAGGGCAAAGATAGGTTATTTATTGTGTGATCATCACCTTGATAGGCTTCGAGCGAGAGTGAAATCACATGTAAAGTCAAAAATGCTGTCCATGACTAGAGCGTCAAAGGAGGAAAGGAAACGGATTTTGGGTGGATCTTGGATGGTCAAAAAGGTTGTGGAGAGGAGTCGTATTGGAAGGCACTCACATGCTTCAGCTGGGATGGATGCACAGAATAAGGTTTTTGGCCATGCTTCTGAATGTACCGGCTCAAAAGATTTTCTTATGTTTGATAGAGCTTGATTTATGGTGGCCATGAATTATTCAAAGTCAGGCGCATATCCTCTCCTTGCTAGAAGCAAGTAGCCATGTGAGGGCTCACGTGGGGCTTAGCTTTTGCAGCATATGTTAAAACTGGGCGGCCCATATTTAGGTCTCCTTGCTCTTTTGTATTTGCCTCTTTTTCCATTCAGTCCTGAGATGGTCTGGGCTCAAAAATTAATTAGTTTTTCCATGGGTAAAAGTTGTTTCTTCTGTTTAGAAGGTGTACCTGTGGATTCAGTAGTAATGGTGTATTGACTGCCAACAATTTGTATTGCAATACATCATAGTCTTCAAAAATTTGTGAATGAATTTTGATGCCCGTCCATGAATGTTTTGTCCTGAGAAAACACATTGCCTTATTTATCATAATAATTTAAGTGGTAATTTCCAGGCCACACTTGCAGCCCTTTTAGCTGTCCGTTCTGTATGCTAGCAGCCGCATGTGCATACGCCCTCACACACGCGCGAGCACACAAAGAAAGAGAAAGAAAGAATGAACGTTGTATAAACGTCTTCAAAAGGCCAAAATGAAGTATGAGACCAAAATGTTACATCATGTCCATGGAGTACATCATCATGGTACTGAAAGTAAAACTAAAACAAAACATCCAAAACAGAGAGTTTGCAGGAAGGCAAAATGATTCAATGAGATCAAGTAGTAGGAGGTGGAAGATGTGTACGGCAGCTCCAAAAAAAGAAGAGAGTCCCGTAATTCTACCAATTTGTCATGAGGACCTGCATTTTGTTAACCATCAAGGAGTGATAGGGTTGTATAATCGTCTAACTAATTCCTTTCGTGATCTTATGATATCAACAAGGTTTTATTGGCCATCCGTCATGTCAACTAATCAAAATGTCTGGTAGTGGATATAGGGATTAGCATCCTATGTTGTACCTGATGTGTGCATAGTACAAGTCATTTGTGGGAGCTTAGAGACAACCAATGCCTCGATATAGTGATAGCGGTGCATCGTGGATGTGGATACTCTAGAGGTGCTTTGATGATCGATTATGTGGTAGTACTTCTCTACTGTATGGCTGTGCCCTTCAGAAAAAGGTCGTAAGAAGTGTGTGTATTTCTATGTATCTCAAGTCAGAAGAGGCCATACATCTCTCATGTGCATACTCAATAGCGCAGCACCAAATCCCTACAAAAGCAAGCCAACGAATTCTACCCGCTACATGGCCATTTTACATCAGAAAGTCTTGGGC